>NW_028186377.1:0-24062 GCF_003343005.1 Rhea americana | reverse complement strand
GAGAGCAGTGGACATTGTGCACCTGTACTTCAGCAAGGCTTTTGACACTGTCTCCCGTAACATCCTCCTAGAGAAGCTCAGGAAGTGTGGGTTAGATGAGTGGACAGTGAGGTGGATTGAGAACTGGCTCAAAGGCAGAGCTCAGACGGTTGTCATCAGTGGCGCGGAGTCCAGTTGGAGGCTTGTACCTAGTGGCATCCCCCAGGGCTCAGTCCTGGGTCCCATCTTGTTCAACTTATCCATCAATGACCTGGATGAGGGGACTGAGTGCCTCCTCAGCAAGTTTGCTGATGATACCAAGCTGGGAGAAGTGGCTGATCCACCCGAGGGCTGTGCTGCCATTCAGAGAGACCTGGACAGGCTGGAGAGCTGGGTGGAGAGGAACCTCCTGAGGTTCAACAAGGGCAAGTKCAGRGTCCTGCACCTAGGGAAAAATAACCSTAGGCACCATTACAAGCTGGGGGCTGACCTTCTGGAGAGCAGCTCTGCAGAGAAGGACCTGGGAGTGCTGGTGGAYGACARGTTGACCRTGAGCCAGCAATGTGCCCTTGTGGCCAGAAAGGCYAATGGTCTCCTGAGGTGCACTGGCAAGACTGTTGCCAGCAGGTCGAGGGAGGTGATCCTGCCCTGCTACTCAGCCCTGGGGAGGCCTCATCTCGAGTCCTGTGTCCACTTCTGGGCTCCCCAGGACAAGAGAGACATGGAGCTACTGGAGAGAGTCCAGCATAGGGCTACAAAGATGATCAGAGGGCTGCAGCATCTGCCCTATGAGGAAAGGCTGCGAGAGCTGGGCCTCTTCAGCCTGGGGAAGAGARGACTSAGGGGGGATCTTATCAATGTGTATAAGTACCTGAAGGGAGGGTGTTAAGGGGATGGGGACAAACTCTTTTCAGTTGTCCCCTGTGACAGGACAAGAGGCAATGGGAAGAAACTGAAGCACAGGCAGTTCCGCCTGACCGTGAGGGGGAATTTCTTCCCTGTGAGAGTGACGGAGCACTGGCACAGGTTGCCCAGAGAGGTTGTGGAGTCTCCTTCTCTGGAGATCTTCAAGGCCCGCCTGGATGCAACSCTGTCTAACATGCCCTAGGTGACCCTGCATGAGCAGGGGGGTTGGACTAGATGATCTCCAGAGGTCCCTTCCAACCTTCCTGATTCTATGATTTGCAATAGCTTAAAAAATAAATAAATAAATAAATAAATTAATTAATTAATTAATAATCTGTATCCAAGATATGCCACAGAACTCAAATGGTCATTTTTTCATATAAGGAGCAATCTTTAAACATACGGCAATTTATGGGGAAACAGGGATGTCCTGTTTTGCCCAGCTGCTTGCAATGAAAAAAAAAATCAAATGAATTCTAGCAATTTAACTGTGATTATTAACTGGTCATCCYGCCTTGTCCCTAAGAACATATTTGTGCACTAGAAAAAAATCCCTGAGCATTGGGGGAAATCATCATTAGAACACTGCACAGCTCTACTAATACCGTTAAAATCAATATAGCTATTATCGTTGTGGTTATACCATGTTAAAGAACGTTTATGTTAATGAAGCTCTGAGTAAAGGTGTATCAAGTTAGACTTGTATACCTTTAGATCAAAACCCTATCCAAAGGAGTATAATTAATATAACTTAAAACCAGTTCATTTCTTAGTTACACAAGTCAAAGGTTTTTATTTAAATTAGGCTCAAGTACCCTCAAMCTTTCTTAGTAACTATTTCTGTCCAAAACAAGCAAAAAAACCCTTGACACGAGGCATAAATATATAAGTTGGTAGGTTTTGCTTCCACAACAAGCTCAAATAGACACCTGTTTATAGTTCATTGAGAGATAAACAATTACTTTAACCAGTTCTTAGTTAAAAGAATTACCTTAATTAACAATATCAATATATGATAATATCAATAATCCTAATTTAAAAATTATATCAGATTCTTAACAGGAATGAAGCTACACATTTGAGAAAGTTTTTTATTCCTTGCTATTTCTGCTACTACAATATCTTAAGCAACAATAGTTATTTCTTCTTTCTGAGCCAGCTGGTGCATCAGATACTCCAATATCTTAAAAATTAGGAAAAATTACTGAACCTTTAGAATTGTTTAATATCTATCATTACGAAAAAATGTGGAAATAGTGTAGTGTGAGCACAATCTCTCTGTATCCACAACTATCTAAGGAATAATATCGGTAAGACAGAAGTTTGGCTGTACTTTAATAAAAAAAGCAAATTAAGGCACTGGGACATCAGAATCTCAGTGGCAGCTGCCATATTAAAAAAAAAAAATAAAAAAAAAAAAAAAAAAAANAAAAAAAAAAGAAAAACACTATCAAAGTCCAAGTTATTTTTTGTACTGTAATAAATTCCAGCAAGTCATCCACACCACATTATGGTCTTGCTGTGTAAAATATATATATACATTCACATGAAAGAAAGGCATATATAGGAAGAGCAGGTGTCATCTACACAGCTTAGGACATCAACTTGGACATGGTAGATATGACTTTAACATTTAAAATACAGAGATACATCCACAAGTTGTTACTGAAAATCATTTGTTTTACCTCCTTTCAGCTAGAAGAGGCTAAGAACAGCCCAAATTAAAACTGAATAAAGCTTACTAAACCTGTCTGCTACTATGCCCCCCTATACATCTGAACAGAAAAATAAAAAACATGAAGAGCAGGAACACAARACCTATCACAGCTGGATGATCATCTACAATCTAGGCATAGTTGGGTGAGGTCAGTAATAAGTATCTTATASATGAGAAAGACAAGACTAACATCTAATTACAGATGTTTAATTTACCTTTGAGACAAATGATGAATTGCTTTAACTTTGAATAGTACTAAAAAGATGAAACAGAGAGAGTCCACCATTTGATCTGCATGTACTTACAGTGCCATGCCATAATTTTCTGAGTACTCCCAATTTGTGGTGATTTCAGGTGGAGTAGGAGATGCTTAATACAGAGTCCTTGTGTCAAAGGATCCTTATCAAGTTACAATTTAGAGAATGTGAATTTTTACACACAAGTAACTCAAAAGCAACAAGCATTTTAGGAAAAGCAAGTTTTATTCTTAGTATTTTTTTCTAGTTAGACTTCCAGTGGTATCAGAAACAGCAAAGACAGGATACACTGAACACACTACCACGTATGTTCTAGGGACACAGTGATCTTTCCCGGCTAGCAGGGTTGACAAGACATTTTCTTCTCAGGGGAACTCAGGGGAAAATGTAATCTAAAAGTAAATTAGGAAATTGTTTGCATTTGTTACAGTTTTCACCTAGGCTATAGAAATCCACTTCAGACTCCTCAGTAAGTGCAGTTTTATTTCATGGTATGTCTTGAAGTGGTACATAGCACTGAGATCATTTTTCCCTCTTTCAAGTAACTGGTATCTTTCCAGATTTTAAGATATTTATAACATGTAATCTCACTGAAATGACATATTACAATAAATTGCCAAATACTATATAGATCATGCATAGACATGTCAGTGCTTCTTTATCATATCATTTTAGCTAATAAATTAGAAATTGGAATATACTCTCTTACTCATTAAAATGGAACAAAACACTTTATGTTATTTTTCCAACCCAGAGGCAAAACCATTTCTTTGTAAAGTTTATTTTACATCTAAGAATTGTCGTTGCTGTCTTTTGGAACAGATGGAATAATTTTCTTGGTAAATCAAGTATACATTTGTGTTCACTGACTATTTATACATAAATTAAGAACAACCAATGTCCTATGCAGTGCAATCCATCTTAAGTTAATAAATACGGGATATTGAAAAAAGAAATAAAAGAGGTAGCCAAAAGCCTGAATAAAATTATACGGAAAGTCTTTGACTTCAGCAATTCTGCTCAGATGGAGCATAGCACTTTGGAGGTCAGCCTTAACAGAAGTGACATGATGTAAGGGAGGTGCGAATTTGAGACTGTGCTTCAAAGGGTTTAGTGCGACACTCAGAGCCAAAGAAAGAAGAAAGAATAAAATATTTTTAAAATACTTTTGCAGCATCTCAATGTTCAGCTTTCTCAATCCTACAATATGTGCCACAATATCTCAAATAGGCCCCACGAGCATTTGTCGGAGCAACCTTCCCAAGGTGCTGCTGGATTCTGAGCAGCACCCGGCACTGCTGTGCAACACAACGCACTTATTTCTTAATCCTGCCATTTGTCACTATGTGAGGAGGTAAAAGCAGATCCTCGGAAAGCAGCCCTTGTCTTCCTTCTACAGCAATAAAATCGAGATTTTTAAGAACTCTTTTGCTTTGGCTCTTTTAGTGAGTTTTTATCAGGGAAGAACAAGAATCAAGTCTCATCTGAAAATTTCTAGAAGAAAAATACTGCATATAGCTTTTCCAGCCAGATATTACGACAAACTTTGCAATAATACTTAAAAGCAGACTGTAACAAATTTGGAGGACCCGATGACTCTGATTGATCAGAAGAAAAATCTTACTGCATAGACTGAGGCTGTGAGCATGTTGTTTGTTAAAGCAATTCATAGCATCACAGAAATGGTAAGGTTGGAAGGGATCTCTAGAGATCATCTCGTCCAACCCTCAAATGAGTGGCCTGTACGGGGATCAAACCCACAAACTTGGCATTATTAGCACCATGCTCTAACCAACTGAGCTAAACCTAACCCCCCAATTGCTAATCATATGGGGACAGGACCATAGGCAGAGCCCCAGAATATCAGTATAATACAGTGACTCCCTTTGCTATCCTCTATGCAGGTTAATACAATCACTGTGAATAACAGGATTTCCCAGGAAGAAACACAATAGAGATATATCTTTAAAGAAAGATACTATTACAGAGCTAACAAAGAAAACAGTCTTAGAGGTAGAAATGTAGGCATTAAGTTTCTTATTCTGATATTTAAGTTACTAAAAGCAGTGAAGACACTAGTTAAGGGATGGCAGAATCAGACTTGCAGATCCCATGTCTCACCAGTAATTCTGGATTCAGAATACAAGAAGGAATATCAGCCCAGCACTAGATTTACTTAATGCTGGTGCCGTAGTGTCCAAGTCACTGAAAGCAACGAGCAAGCAATAAGGATGAGCTGGTGGCATGAATACATTCTGAGGTCAGCACTTGTGGAACTACAGTCAAAAATATTAAAAAGTATAGGCCTCCTTGGCCAGGGCAATTAGTGATAGATTCTACTTTACCATGATGGAGAAATATCCCCTTCCGAGACAGATTCTGCTATGGGAAACTGCCTATATTATGTAATATATATGAAAGAGGTAGAGGTTATGGATCTACTTTAGTGTGGAAATGGGCGAGACTTACAAAACACTGTGAGACGGAACTTGGGACCCCTAGGTAGGACTGGTGCAGTCTAAGCAGTTTTTGCATGCTTAGCAGGCCTGTCCCCATCAGCTCAGGGCACTATGTTTGCCTCGGCGGCAGCTAAGGAGAGGCTCAGAACATGCCTGCTCCTTCCCGCATTTTGGCATGGCTAGGCTTGAGCTACACAACAGTTCGGCACATCAGTGCCTCAGGATGTGCTTTCGCTTTCGAAAACCTCTGATTCACTAAAATAAATTAGGCTTATTACTAAGAATGTTGACTTAATGTAACTAATGCAGAAAGATTTCCTGAATCTGTGGAAACCCTACAGAAAGGGCCCTGAGAGGTGTGAATTGCACCAGTCTTCTCAGAGCAACATTATCATCCATTACCCGTGATGGTAATTTAATGTCCATAACTGAGAAATCACCCATTACTTATGTCAAAAGTTATACAAATATTTAATATATATAATTTACTCTGAGTGATCCTTTCACTGGCCCAAGGCAGGAGAAATGAAGCTGTATTTCTACTAACACATTCATAGCAGGAACTCAACAATAAGTGCTTGCTTGGCATTTATTACTTCAGCCAAGCAACGTGCATGACAACAATAACTTTCCTGTGCATAGTATTTCAGCAGGAGTATTTTAACACGGTGTGTGTTTTGTGTTGGCTAAGATGTAACGYGGCTCAGCCCAACTCACTGTATAAAAACCAGACACCTAACGAGAATTTTGAAGAGAGAAATGGGCTTGAGCTGGTTTCACCCCATATATTCCTTCCCAACAACTGGGGAAGCCCAGCATCATGAAGGTGAGCATATTATAGAGACTGGTATTATGGATCATGCTTGGATTGCAACTGAACTACATATTGCAATTGCTGTATTTTGCTATAATTACTAAGTGTAACTTAYGTGTATATTATGATTTCAGGATATTGCTGTATCATGCTGCAAAATCAAAAATCCCATGTAACATAATATCTTCAGATAAGTAAATCTGATATTAAGCATTAGACCCTCCACACATGGAAAATCTAAAAGATATTTTGGTCACAGTATTGGACTCTGACACAGTTCTGAAATAAAACTCTGCCAAAGAGGCATGACTAAAGCCAATGCACCAGGTTTAAAAGAACAATAACCAAAAAAGAGAGCAGTCTTAATTCCTCCATAACCTGCTGGTAACATTACCCCAGCACTGGTCAGCAGTGGGAAGGGCTGGGAAATTCTGAGCTGCTGTCTCTCTTTTTGTCTTTCAGGCAGCCTCACTGCTCTGCACTGAGTGAGACTCCTTTCTCTGTCTGTCACTGAGCCAGGACAGAAATGATGAGTTCCAGGAGAAGATGTAATCTGTAATGAGCAGTGGTGAGAGACAGTTCACTGCAGAATGGACTCTCGCAACAATCTATAAAAAAGGGGCGTTTTAAAGTCAGTACTCTATCTAGAGGAACAAAACATACCATAACAGGACTTTAAGTAACCTCTGGAAAGGCAAATAAGTAATTAAATACAAGCACTTAAAGTCATTGCCTTTTTATTTTATATTACTGAGAATCTATGTTGAGTTTATATTCATTAAAAAGAAAATACCCTATTTAAATAGCTCTGTTTATTAAAATGGAGTGAGGAAAAAAGAATTCAAATAAAGAAGATGATAATAGTACAGATCTTTATCCTCCTAGAAAATAAGAAAGTACTAAGTTCAAAATACTGCATTTTCAACTATTAGGAAGACCACTTAAACTATCTATGACCTGTTATTTGTCATTCACTGGAAGGGACTTGGAAGATTTTAGAGCTTACTTCCTGCCAGAATTTTAAAGTACTACACAGCCTGCACTAAATGACAAGCTACCTAAATGACAAGATTTTCATGGTGCCAGAGAAACAAAATCCAACTAATTTACCTCTGTTAGTTTTAAGATGAACAGGAAGAGATGAATATAATATCCATAATATGACAAACAACGAAAGAACAGTTCCCTGGCTCTGCCACGGGATTAACAAACAGGCTGACACAGCTCATAAAGTAACAATAATTTAGGAGGCTCCTCTGGAGCATGAAGTCGGGGACATGCTGAACAAAATCCCCGTGCATTACCAGTGCTGCAAACTAAGTTTCAACAGAGCTGCAGTGAAGTACATCAGATCTGAAAGTCACTCATCATGTCTGAAAGAGCTGAAGTAATTTCTGAACTATAAAAAACACTTAGAAAAACTAAAGCAAAGGTTATGCAAAGCTCCTGGGGCTAAGTACAGAATCCGGATATGGAAAGTCCATTTACCCTGCTTTAATCCAGATTCTTACCCTGGTTGCAGATTTTACCATAACAAATAGATATTGAATCAAATGTCTTCTATACTAGGAATATACCAAAGAGCCACTTACATTTACTAAATGTGAATATAAGCATACAACTTGGTGTATAACCATTTGCAGAATCAGACCTTAATTTGTAGAAATGCATTTTCCTTTCCATTAAAAAGTTGTGAATAACTTTATACTGCTAAGAATTCAAAAAAAAGGATTTGAAATGTGACTGCTATAATCAGTTAAATCACTTTTTTTCCTACAGACAGAAATACAAAAATACAACCCTAATATATACCATCGGAATTATGGCAACTGCTACAAATTGCAATATCGTATGCATGTGAAATAAATATTTTTTAAAAAATTCAAAGCAACAAAAGAAATGAAACAGTGAAACTAATGCCTAAGATTTCAAGCTGTTTAGAGAAAGTTGCTGGCAGGCTTCTAGGTGGTCTGTGTAAGACTCCCACACTCCAGTCCTTCCTGACATGCTTTTATACTTGATTAATTAGTGAAAATAAGGAGAGGTGATACTTTTGCAGTGACTGATGTTTTCTTGTAATTAAATCAATCTGATATATGTATCTCCCATAAAGCATCAGGTCATGAAATGCTCACAGAACACCAATCTAGGAGTCATCTGCAAAGTTATATATTTTATATTTAGATGTATGCTTTTGATAAAAACTAAAAATAGACAGCTCTTTAATTTCATAGGAACATAGTATCACAAACTCACATTGAGTATCATTTATTAAAAGAATGCTATGCAAATAAACATAACAGTTAAATACAGTTTTAGAATAAGACTGTTTAAATGAGTAAGTAAAATTTTGAGATGTCAGTCAACATACCATGAAAAGAGAAAGCTCAATTTAATGAGGCTGGTCATTTCTGGCTTAGGTAGAGAAAAGGATTAGCTTGTAGAGTACATTAAGGCTGCCCAAATCTTTGTGTGGGTTTTACACAGGTATTCACTTTCATCTCAGTAAAAGAATTACTGTAACAAATGCTGGCTTACATGACACTTTGCTGCTTATGGCACAAGAGAGCTTCTTAAGAAACTTCTGCTGTGCTGCCATGTAAAGGTCAGGCACAGTTTACTGAGAACTGGGAAGAAAAAAAAATCTTGAAAAAAACCCCTGTGGCCTTCTTGACAAATCTGTGGTATGGTGGCACACAGTCTTTTCTTATGGTTTGTCAAAGTACAATGTCAACTTTACTTTGACTAATTCTCTATGAAATGAAAATTACTGTAATTCCAGTAAAGAAATTGCCTTCTAGCAATCTCTGGCAGAGTCAAGTGGAATTGCAGAAACAAAAGAAGGTTTGGGGTAATATACTAAGTTCTTCTTTACGAGATTTTTTTTTAAATTGTGCGCAGAAGCCAGAGATTGACAGTAATGTTTTCAGTCTGACATAACTTGCTTACTGTAGACTGCTATAAATTGAAAAAAGCATAGCAAATACAAGCACTAACTCAGAGCAACACTTTTGCTTAGCACTGAGGCAAAGAAGTTTTCGCACAGTATTGAAAAATAAGCACAACAAAACTCCACAGCTGTATTAAATAGGCTAGTATATATTTCAAGCTTTGCCAGCTGGAATTATGTTCTATCTCCCTGGAAGATGAATGAGAAACCAGGAGGATAGGCGGTCGTAAGGGCCAAGCACATATACAGTTCTTCACCTAATCTTCATAAATGCGGAACTGAAGTAGATTGTATATATTTATAAGAACAGAAACCTACCATTGCTCAGCACATTCACAATAATAAGTGTGCCCTTATTGCAAACATTTCCCTTTTGTACTGCCAACCCAAACTACTGGACCAGATTTGCTAGAGAGGAGCAAGTCTGGAGCAAGACTTGCTTGAGAAGAGCAAGTTTTGGGGAGGAAAAAGTAATGCAAACCTTAAATGAAAATTATTATCATAGACATAAGCATAATTAAAAAACTGACATAGACAAAAATCTATCATTTGACATCAAGAGATTATTTTCCCCTTTTCCGGTTTGTATTTTATGCTGAAGGATTTTTTCAAATTTTCCAAAAGCTGTGATGTTGAGAACTAATCTTAATATTAGCAAATGCTTCTACTACAAATTTCCRGTTCATATCTTATGTAAAATACACAAACAGAAATTAAAAAATCCAGCAGATGCACTCTATTMATTTAATGGAAATTATCAGCTTGTGTATATTTATTATGTTATTTACCCCATATTTGACAAAAGAGTGTAGGCCAACATACATTCCAGTTAATCAGATAAAAAAAGTGTATTTTTACAGTGGTGTTATGAGGAATTCTTGGAAGACAATAGAGGCTTTTTGGTTTGTTTGTTTGGCTGAGTTTTTTTAGGTGTCCAAAACTAAGCAAATACTATTTGCAACCTCCTTGCAAACCACTCACACATCACAGGTGTGAAAGTTATGGGTCCCTGAAGGGGGGCAGGCCTATGGAGGCTGCTGAGCCTGGCACGGACATGCGATCTGGGCTGGCATTGCAGCACAGAAGGTGCCACCCCCTCTGCCACCAAATAGCAATGTCTTTCAGCAGCGCTAGCTGCTTATATTCAATCTGAATACACTATTATATATGTTTATTTTCAACCTGTATAGAAAAATCTTTAGAAACTTTACATGAAAAATAACTTCTCCTCTATCAATTTATATGTGATTCATACCTATACTGATCACTGACATCCAAATGAAATTTTGGGGAGAAAACAGTTAGTTGGATCTAAATTCTGAGGTCTCACACAGCTTGTTACTATCTGGTGCTGATAGCTGGGGTCTAGAAAGAAGGGAAGAGCTTGCCAGCAAACGATCTTCCAGACGTGTTGATAGAGAACAACAATCATGAAGGAAACAGTGCAGGTGTATTTATATTTAGAGCTTTTCCAATAATTCCTTGAGATAAACAACAAAACCTTCATTGAGCAGTAAGGAAACTGAGGCAGAAGAGTTAAAAAATGAAAAGTTTTGCTTCAGGAATACTAAATACTTCTTGTCAAAGTTAAAGAATAARCTGATGAAAAACAAACATCCTGCTATATTCAATGCTCATACAATCCTATCTGAAATTTTGCACTAAAAGCACAACCAAAGTTTAGCTAAAACAACTTATGAGATTACAGTGAATCATTTTGAAAGCCCAGAATAGAACTCAGATGGTTTTGGTTCTTTAAACCATGCCCTTTCTCTTTKTAGATAAAAATTAATTATAAACTAGTTTCTCCTAAGCAGGAAAAGCAACTTGTCTCACAGATTCTGTGGGAGTCTTCAGCTTACAGTATTCCATACTGCTATAAAGTATTGACCAAAACCCCTTTCGGTTTGTTTATTTGAAATACCATAAAATGCACCTCTAAGTTTCCAAAATAAATCACAAATGCTCAGGTTATTCAGGAATAGCATACAGAGCTTGGGGGGCTTTGTTTTTGTGGGGGGGATTTTTTGTTGGCTTTGTTTTTAAGTATTTTGAGTATGATATTTATAWGCATTTCTATTGTTCACTGATTCAATGAGAATATAGGTGTCAGGATTTTAAAGGATCTCACTGTGCCATCATGTATAAGATACAGAAGCACTGGGCTTCTTCAAGAACCTGAAAGTGTAATTAGCCACTCTGAATCATGGTTAAAGATATATTTACTTAAATATGCTGAATATATGACAGAAAGCCCTCCAAAATCTACGGGACAGTAAGACTCAGTCTTCCATGAAAGAACTCAGCTTCTTGCATAACAAACTTGGTTGACAACCTTCCATTATAGAGGAAGGACTCTCATCCCTGGTAATACAACCAGTGAGAGGACTTGAACATAAAACCTCCAAAACCTCACACAATTGCCAGTATTGTATATTCAAGTGAAACAACACTCCTGGTTCAAGATGTAAACCTAATCTGTCAGGTCTACCAACTTTCTGTCCCAGCACAATACTCTTTACTCATTTTGGCAGCTGGGCCAGATAGATTAATATTCCCAACTGTGCAGCCACTTAATCCCTCCTTGTCTCACTCCATAATGTTCACAATTAACGACAAAGTGTTCAGGTCTTTGCAGCTTTAAATACTGCTCCAACCCTTAAGCGTGTACTTTAGTTGCATATCTTAAGCATAGTACCAGGTTAGTTGTTAAGGCTTAAAAGAAAATATAAAGCTAAGAATGTCCTTCCAAGATTGGAGCTGTAGCCTCAAACATTTTCATTGTGTAAGCTGCAATAATAGAGATAAGTGAATGAAATTTTCACAAACGTTTAGATTAGTCTTCTCAGTTATATAATGCAAGAAAAGATTTAGGTAGACATACATATATAGATAAGCACATACAGGCAAATAGATAGTCAGAAGTACATATATATAGTTTCTATGTATTCCAAAAGCTTGAAAACACTTGCTTACCCTTGCCAAAGTCAGTGTTCCTTGTTTACATACACTGCAGYGGACCCTCAATTTCCCAGGTTTCACAGCTTGGCAGAAACTTTTGCAAAAAACATAAAAACTGTTGTAACTAGCAGCACCTGTCAGAAAGAAAATAAGTATTCAATTTATATTGAAAATGAGCAACAAACTGTAACAAAGAGTTTCTATTTGACTCTGTAAGTGATATGTAAAGAAAATAGATTGACTAATTTTAAGGCCTGAAGAGAGCATTGTGATCATATTGCTTGGCCTGCTTAACACTTTCTGTGATCTCCTGTCTCTTGATCTATAGCTGCAGCTGCACCGCAACCCATGGAAAACAAATCCTATCTTGAGTTASAGCTTGCCACTGATGAGTACCCACTGGTACTCACTTTGGTAAGTGATGTATGTGACCAATTACCCCAACATGTAATTAATTACACATTTTTTTTGCCTTACTTCTAGTCTAAATTTGTCTAGCCTCAAGTTTTACTGAGTCCAAATTGCATGACAGATTCCTTGGACCAAGTSTAAAAGATTAGTTTGATTGATAATACAACAAGGAAACAAATGTTTATTTTAGCAAATTTAGTTTTATACATGGAAGCCTGAAAATTGTTTCTTTTTTCTTGCTGGCAGCTGTATAACCTAGCAAAGTTAGCAATCTGCTGCCAAGATATTAGGCCAAGTATATTTTCAAGGAAAATGAAATGAAACACATTTTGTTCTGTGAAACTATGGAACAGAACATGATATGCAGGGAATTGTATAAGCCTGGAGCRGTGCTAATTACTTGATTTCACATGCAATCCTGGTTATTGCTTTGAGTAACCACTTTTTAGGATGAATATTGTTATTCCTCAGGGAATAATGGAAGATTCATAGCATAGTGGTTTTAATCTACGCAAGCCACCTCTAGTTCAGAGATTCAAGCTTATTATCAGAAATCGAGCTGAGCTCAAAATAAAGATTTCCTCAGATTTTTCCAATATCAAGAGGAACAGTTGTGGAGCTTTTCCTTATTAACAAAGGCRAACTTATAGGATCCACAGGAATCCCTTAGAGATCAAAAGATTCCTACTGTTTTCTTTTCCATTTTCCTACTCTTCCCACATCTTCCAGCAATATAAGGTACAAGTAAATTTGATTGTATTACCACAGTAAATGTCAACTCAAATAATATTTTTAAACAAGACTGAATTGTTTTATTTTTACATGTCCTTCAGAATGATAAGGGCAAGACTTCTGCTAATGAAAATCTCTACTAATCTCTACCAATTTCATGTTACATTTATTCATCAGTGTCCTAACAGGACAACAGGTGCAGTTAGTTTTCAAAACTCAACTTCACAGACCTCTGCTGTCAAAAAATACAATATAAGCTAAGAAAAAAGATGTAAATATCTTCAAAGAACATTTACACTGCTGAAAGAACAATTTTTATAATGCATACTAAAAAGCGTGCCAAACTTTTTCCAAGCCTACAGAAACATAAACCATGTGTCTAGAGGTTGTCAGTGATTTCTCCATTATTAATTTTACACAGCTCATCTATCAAGTGCTTCATCATGCTATCATTAAGCTTTCCTGGGAAATATTAATTACCACAAAAGAATGTAAAACACAACAATATTATAACGAAATTCAGATTTTGTGGAAAATAATCACATATCCATCCATTCACATATATACACATTGCAGTACATCAAATAAAATCATACTCTTTTTATATGAGTAAGTGCAACTCAAGTAGCTGTGGGTTCGCTTCTCAAATCAATCTGCAACATAGATCTGAAATGAATAAGGTTCAAATAAAGAAAAAAAAAGTGTCTGCTGAACTATTCGACATGTGGTACAAAGTTGAGAAGTGAGTCAAACCAGGTATGACAATTTTGAACATCTAGATCTCTATTCACTCCTATCTTGCTTGAGACTCATCACAGTAGGACCAAAAAAGGCACTTCTGGATCAGAGTCAGTCTGAACTAGAACCACAACCAAAATCTAAACTATGGTATTGAAAATGACAAGAGAAAATCAGTAAATGACAGACCCTTCCTTTCGGCACTTCCACAAGGCAGGATCAGCATAAAACTGAGAAAAAAATACTAAAAGATGGTAAATTTAAAGAGCATTAAATTTAGCACAATTCAAAGGAACTATTTCATGATTTAAATAAGCAAGAATGTTGTTGCTAAAAGACACCACCAGTATAAACAGGCTCATTAGGGCCACTTACTCCTGACTGAGTATTAGCTGTACAAAGACCAGCTGTAACAGCAGATGAGACCAGGGCTCTTCACCTATTTTCATATCCCCACTCCTCTCCCTTTGCTCTGGTTTCTGCATGGGCTTTGAGACCTAATTAGACTGCTGCTTCTATTCATGTGCAGGAGCACTCATCCTGAGCAGATCTCTGAGCCACTACTCACTCTCCTCATTCAGTCCTACTCTTTGGATGGATTCCTGCTATGACTAATGAAATCCTTTCAGTCAAGCAGAACCATGTTATTAAGTACATGAGCCCTTATAGAATAAAATATTCTTGTTAATTGGGCTGTTGCTTTTCTTGATCCAATCCTCCTGATGTCTTGTGTCTGGGTCTCCTATTTTATACCAACTTTATTTCAAGTAGTAAACTACTTAGAGCAGGAATCATGCTTTCTGCCTGCTTTGTGTTCTAAGCTCATTCCATCTGGACCCAAAGATAAAATTATATTATTGATAATACTCTGCAAAATATTCATAGGATAGTACGGCATAAATCAGCATGACTGAATACTGCAGTAAAATATAGCAGTCATAGGAGAGGCTTAGAATGAAGCATATTGCTGATTTATTATAGAGGATAAATCTTGCATGCTAGCTTGATATTTACTCCATCTGAAAACTAAATTAGCCCATTTTTTTTAAATCATTTTCCCTTTTCTCCCCCTCCTTTCTCATGAATACAAAAAGTACCCCCTAAACACATCCCCAATGCACAAATTTGAAACACAAGAAGAAATAAAATAAATTTATAATATATTTTGTTGGAGAAGTTAAGCAACACAGATTGATGCAGAGATCCAGAACAACTTTGGAAATGTCTCCCACAGCAAGGCTTCTGGAGGGGCAGAGCGCTACAGGGAGAGCGCTCTGATTTTAAGGGGAAAGGAACAAATGGAGATTTTCAGCAGTCTGTCCATTTTATGCAGGTAGGTTGATACCAGTGTTACAAGGTGCACTTACACAATTAGGTGCATGTCCTAAGTAGCATCACCAGGATAGGGGAGACTGACAACAGTTAAATGTGCAAATGCCATCCTGTGCCACACTGAAGCCCAGCACTAGACTCTTCACGGATGTGTTAATGTCAGTGGGAATCTCAGCATGACCCTTGACTGAGCCTGTATCCCCTTGACTCCCTTTTCAGAGGGGAACTGAATGAAACAAGGACAAAGAAACCTGCTCTAAGCACCAGCTTTGACGTAGCAGTATTAGTAACAATTGCAATTATGGCACCATGCCTGTAATCACTAAAATTGCTGCAGCATCAACCTTACAACCTCAACTTTCCTCATTCAATCATGGTCTATAGGTATTCATAAAATTTTCCATTAATATTTTATAACAGTGGTACTCAGCAAGAATGTGCAGACACAGCAAATTCCCCCCCCCAAAAAAAAATGGACGTCCTTTTTTAAGTGCTGTTTCTGATACTGAAGGTGAGCATTAACACCATAAATAAATTAAATCATAACTACCAGACTATTTTATAGTTATATACATTGGGGGGATGGAAGGAAAGAMTCAAAGTCTGCAATTATTGTTTTCTGCAGTCTTAATTTTCAGGTCCATATTCTACATATTTATGTGCCTGGCAAGGGTACCATAACAGTCACTTTTGACTGTCAGTCATTCATATGTTGGTCTGGACAGCCACTCTTTTCCAGCTTCCCCATGCCTGTTATTATGCCAACATGTCTTTTGAAAAGTCATTTATCCAAGTTGCTACTGTTACATGATCCTTATCCCTAAAGACGTTGCAACAAGGCTGAGTCATTTTGTTGAGAAATCTTTTAATTTAATTTTCCATAAACTGAGATCAGCATCACCAGGTGGATGACCTTATAAACCTGAGTTCTCATAGATATAAAAGCATTTCTCAGCACATGAACACAAACTGGCTTTTCAAGAAGTCATCTCCAATACATCAAGCTCCAAATAAATCTGAATTAGAAATACAGAAAAAAAAAACTTTTCAGTTTATTCAATTAGCGGCCAAATGAATCATTTCCATTTGCATTGGTAAATTCTTCTCGTAACTTGTTTCAGCATAGCAAAAATCATTTTACATCAACTGCCTGGAAACACCGGCCTATCATTCTCGCCCTTTGCACACTGTGAGCATGCTTATGGGACTGAGCCTCTCAGGGAAAGTAAGCAACTGCCTCCTTTCTGGAGTCCCAGGAAATGTACAACCTCCTCCTTGCRGTGATCTGTTCTAGCACTTCAGTATCTTTATTGTCAAAAAGATATTTCTGTCAGCTTCAGTTTTTTATGCTAAAATTAAAACATTACTTTCTCTACTTAACACCTTAGATATGGAAAAGTTTGTTTTCTTTCTCTTTGTAGCACAATTTTATATTGGTTTTGTCTTCCTTGGGGGTGGTCAACTCCAATACAGGCATTCTTGTCTTGCTAATACTCTCAGTTCAAAACATTTTTCTTGGACTTCTCTTTAAATGCAGCTCCCAAACTTGATCTAAATTCTAGCTGAAGTCTTTCTCCTGCTGATCACAGCAGTTTTTAAGGCATCTTACAGGTCAAACCTCTGTTTACATATTCCTGTATAACATTTTCCTTAACCTGATGGGTATAACATTTTTGGTTCCTGTTCAGTCTGACCTACAAAGAACCTCCAAAGCCTTGTCTGTTGTAACCCATTCTGTATTTGTGTGTCTGACTACTGCCAGACAAGTGCAGTTCTTTGGGCTCGCTCCTGCTGAGTAGCATGGTGGTTTATTCCACACCACACTTCCAATTTGTCATGATCATTTTGTATTTCAGGCTCCCTCCGGTTTACCGGCAATCCCTCCTAGCCTGGTGATGCCTGCAGATTTAGTAACTGTCTCTTCCATCATCTAGGTCATTACTGAGAATATTGATTAATATCTGATGTACACAGACCCATTCAATATATCTCTCCATTTTGACGGTGAACTACTAATAACTACTCTCCATCTACAAATTAGTAGACAATCATAGCAATCCAGTTGTATTTTTATCTATATCAGGGCTCTCAGTTTGCTAATGACAGTATCATGCTAAACTGTCAAAAATCTTACAAATGTGAATAAGTGAAATCTGTTGCTTTCTTCTTTCCACAATTCAACATGATCTGTTTTTTGATGAATTCAGGGTGGTTGTTATGGTTGTCCTTGGTTTCTTCCAGATGCTTGCAGACAGTTAGATTATTTGTTCTAATAGTTTCAGAAACTAAAATTAAGCTTCTCCTAGGCTTTTCAATTACTTTTTAAAAACATCACCATATTTCCTCATTCCCTCACACCCATTCTTCCTATATAGCATGTATTTCCTATGAGTTCTAGAAGTTATTTTTGCAGWTCTGAAATTTCAGCCATTAGGGAAGATACTTAGTTAGAAAGAATGCCATTATATTGAGGTGTCATAAGGAAGCAAGTTTAAAATTCTCCATGTGGTACAAAGCAGAAAATAAGTCTGAGTTGCTTGAGTTTCTTTTTAACTGTAAGCTATATCTAGAAGTGACAGTCCTAACAAAAAATGCAGTAAACCATAAAGCAAGAAACTAAGTGATCATGAACAGCAATTGAAGGTACCAAGAGCTTCCAGAAGTTAAAGCAGAAGTATGCATTAACTAACCTACTAAGATAGCTTTGGTAGTGGGACAAATTACATTCTTGGCTCATGCTATAAGTGTTGGAACAGAAGTTATTTCTATTTTTATTATCCTTCCATACTAACCATCAAACAACATGGCAGAAAAGATAAGGTATCAGAGCATAATAACCTAACTTCATCACATCTCATTTCTAATATCCAGCAATAATTCCACCAAAAACCTAAGCTGAAGCCCTATGTAAACTGATTGGCTCAAAGTATCTCATCAGAGGTGGGGCTAAATGATGATGTTTAATATCCCTCAGTGCTGGGGGAGAGCATGCCTGTCATCTAGCAATGAGTGATAAGTCAAGATAACAATAATAAGAATTAGAATTTTTCTCAAGTACAGATTGTGCTGAATGCGCTGATGTAAGACATTTAATATCTCCTTAAATACAAGAGAAATAATTTGCAACTAGAATCATAATGAATGCTATGTAATCAACATGGTGTCAGAGTGCTGATTGCTACTTTTTCTACCAGTGTCATCACTCAAGTGAAGCTTACAATTGATGGAGAAGCTTAATGGCTTTCTACTAGGAGTTATCAGAAGTCTGTCTGACGGCAGTACTAGAGCAGGGGGATTACAGCAAGATCAAGGGAAAAATTCTGGAGCATGTGGAAATACCAGGAGGCACTGAAACCTCCTAAGCATTGTAACTTTATAAGCTCCTCTGAGAGCTTCTCCCCGCACCATCCCCACCCAGGGTTTAGCAATCTGTGTTCAAAAATTTATTTAAGGCCTAGTTCTGACATAGTCTACCAGCAAAACCTTGGCTCAGGCTTTATAAGAAAATCATTAAGGTGAAAGAAAGAGCGATGAAAATGTTTGTACAAGGATAAGAAAGGTAAAATGGCAGAAAGAGAAATGATTGCTGAGATGGGGTCATTAGCACAAGGATTCAAGGGGGAAAATACCAAAGCGGAAAAACGTAACATCCCAAAGGGAAAAAAGAGCAGGTTAACAGTCAACAGTTGGCCATGTCTTAATCAGGTCACTGGTATCATCAATGTGTCAGTGTCAACAGATGGCAATTTTGGAAGACCAAGCATTTAATCTAGGGAGCAGTGGAAGCCAGCTTCCCCTCCTGACTGACGCCTGCCTGGCCAGCAAAGACTCTTGTGCTATCTTATCAGCAGTGGTGAAAATACTAATGCTTAGCCTACCTTGATAAATCTTAAATATCTTTTGTGCATTTCATCCAAGAAATAATTGCTTTTACTTCTACTATCTATACATATTCTGCTCGCAAGTTCTCTCTGAACACAGATAAAGATGGCCCAAACACAACGTCCCAAAAGAGTAACACGATACCGGCATGTTCTAACAAGTAGGCTTGTGATTAATGACTGACATTACTGCAACTCCCCTGCAGAAACAAAGCCCACCTAAATAAATGAAGGGCTCTTCACTAACTTCAATAATTATTTGATCTGCCTCTGTATACTGACAGATAACAGTTTAATGATCCAAGATACTATGACAGGTTTTATGCRTTCACATTGGTAACCATTAATATTCTTCTTTTCTCTCTACTGTATTTTCTGTGTTAAGTATTTGTTGATCTAGATCTTGGATATGGAAAAGAAATGAAGATGGAAATAAGCCATAATGCAGATTATTACATCAGACCATCTATTTCTTCCCATTTAGTTTTAAGGAAGTACACAGTAAGCTATCCAGACCTGAATATCAAAAGTCTGAAATGGAATTTCCCTAGTTTAAATTAGGAGTTGGTTTCAGAAATAGATGCATCCCTTGTTCCACTTTCAAGAACAGTTTATTCATCATTTTATATCTCCAAAATCTCCAGTAACTTTTAAACAATACGTATGTAACAGGGGCCAGGCCTTGGCTCTGAAAACCAGCATGAAACTCAACTTGTACCTCTGTTTTCCTTCTTTAACAGCTTGACTCCTTAGCTACTGAATGAGTGAAGATCCCGTTTCAGTATTTCTTCTCCCTTTTTAGATTGTTATCCAATCAAAAATCCATTTCAGTATCAGCCAGTACAGGTAAGGCAGATTCTACTATTGCCCAGGACCAGCATGTGCTAGTGAACAAGCACATATCATCTACCAGGTCTTTCACCCAGCTGGAACACTATAAGCCTCTTTCCATAATCTTTAACTAAAACATCAGCATGCACAGAGAACTCTGCCTCCCCCAAAACTCACATCAAGAGACAAAATAGCAGCTGGCCACAAGTGGAAGCCAAGACATCAGTGGATATCAATGGATAAGCTGAAGTTTCCAATGACATCAAATTGAGAGACCAGTCAATATGCTCGAAGGTAGGGTTGCTATTCAAAGGGGCCAAGACAGGCTAGAAGAATGGGCCAACTGAAACCTTATGAAATTCAACAAGTACAAATGAAAAGTCCTGAATCTGAGAAGCAATCAATCCTTGCAAAGGTTTAGGCTACAGACTGGCTGCCTGGTGAGCAGCTCTGCTGACCTGGGGGTCTGGGCAGACTCCAAGCTGAGCGTAATTCCATGAGCAGTGTGCTCTGGCAGCAGAGAAGGCCAACGGCATCCTAGTTGGTATGAGCAGGAATAGATCAAGGGAAGTGATTATTCCTTCTATTCAGTGCTCATTAAGTCGTATCTAAAATACTGTGTCCAGTTTTGGCCCCTCCAGGACAAGAAAAGCATTGACAACTGAAGAAAGTTCAGCCAAGGACCACCAAGTTGGCTGAGAATGCAGCAAATTCCCTGTGAGGAGAGGCTGAAGGAGCTGGCCAAGTTCATCCTGAGGAAGGAATGGCTTTGGACACACCAAACAGCAGTCCCAGCCCAGGCACAGCCAGACTCTTCACAGTGGTACAGTGTGGGAGGATGAGAGATAATGGACAAAAATTAAAATAGAAGAGGTGCAGAGATAAGGAGAAACTTTTGCACCCTGAAAAAAGTCTGGCAAGGGAACAGCTTGCCCAGAGGGGTTGTGCAGTCTCTGTGCTTGGAAGTTTTCAAGATCATTCTAGATAAAGCTCTGAAATGCCTTGTCTGATCTCACTCATAGCTGACCATGCTTTGAGTAGGAAGTTGGATGAGATTAACTCTGTAGATCTCTTCCAATCTGAGCTGTTTTTATTCTGTGATTCTATCATCTTACAGGTTTTACTTATAGGTGCAGAAAGCTTATCTTGATATGCTGACTTCATTTACTATCTATTCTAACCCCAATAATTATTACTCAACTTCCCAAAGAGCAGTGGGAAGTAGACTTTCAACTATATCCCTAGATCAAGTGCACAAGTCTTGCCCTTGAATCGTTCCCTATATTTCATTAGAAGTCTCTTTATCAACCAGCTGTTCTGTAAAAATGAGGTTCAAAATAATTTTCTCATTACATAATAAAAGAGAGAATAAAATAGTTACAACTGTATAAATATAACAGTTATATCCACATTAACCAATATTTCTGGAAAACAGGAAAGAAATAAAACAATGACAAGCCATCCACTTACCCCTTTCCCTCCTCCACTTCCCTGGCTGTTCATTACAGGCTTTTTTATTTCTAAACTGAGAGACATAGCATGTAATTTTGCCAGATGGAACTTTGTAGCTCCTGTAACTTGGTTTTCCCAGTGAGATTTTTTTTTATTGAGAATGACTACTACATATGAATATATATTTACATACACATATGTGAATAATACATATATATGTATATGAATGTACAAAGTACGCTCTTTGGTGATGTATAAAATGTTTAGCAGGAAATGAGAAAAGAGCCCCTATTTTGCAGTTTTAACTTTCAAGTATCAGCAAAACCATTTACAAAAAGCTAAAGTCTTAGTAAATGTATGGTGGTTTTCTCTATAAAATTCATTTATTTATGAAGTTTTTACAAGCCAAAAAAATTAATGAAGATGTGAGTGCAAAAGGCTACTCATTCATGATCTACATTTTGAATTCTCTTCTCATCCCAATGAAAGACCCTCTCTTTCCTAATCCCCCTTCAAAGCTAATTTCCTCACAAATATTCCACTGCAGAAGTATTAAAATTTCCCTCTTACTTTACTATTTTTATACAAAATGAGAAATAAAAGATGTTATGAAGTGGATTTCTCTGTGTATCCAAGTGTTCTGTGTCTCGCCATTTAGATTTTTAGGTTCCTTAGGAGCTCATTTTTCCTGCCTCACTAATGATGAACCTGTTGTGGGAACTTTCTATAGGTTAGTGATAGCACAGATTAATTATTTCAATTTTTTTTTCTAAAAAAAAAAAAAATAGCTGTAATGACTACAGACCTGATCATGAAATCTCTAATCAGTCAAAACACCCATTATTGCCCATAAGGCTGCATAAGTGAATAAAATCTGAATAGAGATATTAGGAGAAAACCTGCTGTTTTCATTTGAACTGCATTTTCTTACAGGTGAAAATGATTACTGATTCTTTCCTTTAACTCAGCTATTTAATAGAGACCACAGCTACAGAAGTCTTTCAACAGACTGAAAACTTCATAAAGCTAACATGGTTTAAGATTCCGTAATATTTACACTAGTTTTGATTTGTAAAAAGTTTACTGAATGTCAGAGACTTCTCAGATCATTTTATTAATTTGCACACATGTCATGAAAAATACACAGATAGAAGTGAAAATGTATTATTCCAGCTGTCCTCAATTTAAGAACTTTGCTTCGTTTAATACAATAGAAAAAATGTCTACAGTATAAGCCCAGTAGTCTCAAAGGAATGAAAGTGTCCACACAAAGCTAAGTAAAAAGTTTAAGTGAGTTTGCACTTCTGCATTTAAACAATATGAGATAATTATAAGATTCCATTCTCTTTCCAAAAGTAAAACTTATATGTTCCACTTCAAACTTTCAGTTATTTAACTGTTCATCTCTGTCTGCAAAGATTTCACAGGCAAATAGCACATAGAATTCCCCCCTGCCATATTGCTGATGCAAACATATATAAAACTTTCTATCTGATGATGAGTACTATTCTTCTTTATGATGCCTGTCCAATTTACCCTGTGAGAATGGCATTTATTTGACAGTCAGATTCATCTAAGCTGGTCATGCTATACTCTATTGAGAAAAATGTGAGCTTTTATGGCCTGATGCAATTTATCCTAAAGCAGATACAAAAGATATAATATAAATATATCAGATAAATTGAGCCTTAAAATGGCCTGTTTCTCTCTCTTGTGGGGATTTAGGACAACTAGATGCAGATATTCACATTGCAAACCTCTAAAGCTATCTTCAATGGAGAAAATATCATACAATCAGAGAATCACTCAGGTTGGAAGGGACCTCTGGAGATCATCTAGTCCAACCTCCACGTTCTGCAGGGTCACCTAGAGCATGTTAGACAGGGTTAAATCCACGCGGGCCTTGAAGATCTCCAGAGGAGGAGACTCCACAACCTCTCTGGGCAACCTGTGCCAGTGCTCTGTCACTCTCACAGGGAAGAAATTCCCCCTCATGGTCAGGCGGAACTTCCTGTGCTTCAATTTCTGCCCATTGCCTCTTGTCCTGTCACACGGGACAACTGAAAAGAGTTTGTCCCCGTCCCATTGACACCCTCCCTTCAGATACTTGTACACATTGATAAGATCCCCCCGGAGTCTCCTCTTCCCCAGGCTGAAGAGGCCCAGCTCTTGCAGCTGTTTCTCATAGGGCAGATGCTCCAGCCCTCTGATCATCTTCGTAGCCCTACGCTGGACGCTCTCCAGTAGCTTCATGTATCTATTCTATTTCTACTTTTTGATAAAGCCACATGAACAGCGGCAGTATGAAGAGAAAGGCAAAGCAAATGCAACGCTGCAGCAATATTGCTCCCAGCACACTTTCACCACTGAAGACAGAACTGGCCCTAGCAGTCTACAGACATGCTCGGTTTTAGCATTAGGGTAAGGGTTACGAAAGAGGTAAATTGTAGAGCCCCATGCGGAGTGGGGCTGTGAAGAGGAAGGTAAACGCAAACAGAGGTTGCAGAAATATTGCTCCCAGGATATTTTCCCCAATGAATACAGCAATGGCTCTGGTGGTCTACAGCCATGCTGGGTATTTCAATTAGGGCTAGGGTTAGGGTTACGGTTAGGGTTAGGGTTAGGGTTAGGGTTAGGAAAGC
>NW_028186376.1:1191351-1216737 GCF_003343005.1 Rhea americana | reverse complement strand
TGCCCATAACCTACTTTCCAGTGGAGCTTGATAGCGTTCAGCGGGCTTCCTTTCTCTCACGCTGTAGCGTGCCTAAAGGGAGCAAAGATTCAGGTTCTTTTAGACCAYGRTAYGCTTTGGAGGAAGTTCTTTGAGCTGAGTGAAAAGTGCAATGGCATCATCGTGCTGCGTGGAATACATTACTTACTGAAAAAGAGTACGGTAAAGACGTTTTGACTTCTTGTGCAAGCATTCYCTCMGCCTGCCTGAAGTCCCTTCTTCCGCGGGACCTGAGATCAAACAGCAATATGAAGCCCATGTCAACTTTTGTAAGCATGCAAGAGAAGTTCTTTGCTTGAGAARACATTTCTCAGGCAAAGAAAACTGCTGAAGAGGACAAGGTAAACCTCTTGAAATTGAAGCAGGCATTCGGGTCGCAAGACAATACGGAAATTACTGAACCCATAGGCAGGCTGGGCAGTAGTTAGAAGGTCTAGTTGGAATTAGAATCCAAAATCGAAGACTGCAGGAACAGGGAATTACACAGGAGCTGTCTGCAAGTTCTTTAGACATGAAGCACCTTTACAATTCCTCCTCTTCTCAGTCCTCAAAGACTTCCATAGCCGTGGCTGTCTACCTCCTGTCAGACCAGGTTGACTCCGCAACACCAAAGAGCACATATCTCCAGGCATTGCCAAGTTTGACCTTGCAAGGGGAAGCGGTACTGCCTCGGGCACTTAAGGGAGCTGCTCCCACCTGACGGCCAACTGTCCAGGAACATCAGGGTGCATTGGGAGCTGCAGGACAGGTTACTCAGGCTGCGGCTCACCTCAGGTATGCCACTTGCGCGATGTCCCCAAATTGAGGTTGCGAGGCTACAGCTGCTCGCAAGCAGAGGCTCTGCTGAGGAAGGAAAGCCTAAGTGAGCGACTGAATGAATAAGAGGAAGACTGGGACTGCACTCACTCAGCCTCTGTCTGGGGAGGAAGGGTCAAGTCCTAGCTCTTGCTTCACTAGGTCACAGGCATGGAGATGGCAGGGCCTAGTGAAGGAGCAGAGGAGTTTGCCCTCTCACCCTGAAAACTGTGTAAAGGCAAATCCACCATGAATGTCTCCAAATGGTGTCAAAGCCTGGCGGAATAAAAAAAATCTTTTCAGACACACCATTTTTTTCCCTTGGCACTAAATTTTTTCTGCCTTAGAGACAAACTTTGGTAATCCTGGTCTTGGGATGGGTTCCAATTTGGGAGTTTTTAAAGATGTGATCCTAATAGGGCAGAACAAAATTAAGGGTGGCACCAGGCTGAGATTATCGTTGGATATCTTTAACATGCCAAGAAGGCAGTCCCCTAACTGATAGCCACAGCTTGTCTCAAGAGCTCTGCTACCCATGCCAGGGGCAAGAGGTGCCTGAGGCCTTCTCTCTGAATTTCCTCCAGCACAGTCTGCACTCAGGAAACTCTGTCTGCTTCCCTGCAAAGTACAATTATGGTCAGTCATGGGGCAAGGCCTCTTCCTCACTCTCAGGCCTGCCATCACCTGTGTGCCAGTGCCCAGTCAGCCTTGACCCCTTCCTCAGACCTACTGAGCGTCTCCTTACCTGAGTCATCTCTGCCAGCTCACATTTGCAGCAACAAGCCAGCTCTCACACCATGGAATGAGTGCTGGTGGCTCTGCAGAGGGTGCATATGGAGGCTCCTGTCCTTGCCCAGCAGTGCCCACTCACCTCTCTGCCACAGCTGGGGCACACACACTTTATAGGGCTTCAGTTGGAAGCTGCACTCCTGAGAGGCTCCATCTTCCTC
Organism: Rhea americana; assembly: GCF_003343005.1. Taxonomy (NCBI): domain Eukaryota; kingdom Metazoa; phylum Chordata; class Aves; order Rheiformes; family Rheidae; genus Rhea; species Rhea americana. The sequence goes on along the minus strand of NW_028186376.1, from coordinate 1,214,953 downwards.
CTTCTAGGCCACCCTGGTGTGGCTGGGTGCTCTCTCACCATTCTGAGAAATGGAGGACCCCACAGCCAGGCCTCATCCCATTTCTGCATTGTCAGAGCAAGAAGCAAGGTGGGCTTAGGTAGCACATGCAACAACACAGGGGATCAAACATGGGCAGTGGCTTTCCCAAGAGCAGGAAAAAGCCTGGAAACAGCAGTTTCATGGCAGCCTAGAAACATTCATAACATCCAGCAAAGAATCATACTGGAGAAATCAGAGTTGTGCTTTCTCAAAAAAAAATAAATAAATAAATAAAAGGAGGAGAGGTTCATTTGGGAAACACGCAAATATTTTGCCAGAACAGTTCTGAAGGAAAATCTGTGAAAATTCTGCTGCTAGAGAGTCCTGGCAAGCAGTGCTGGCATTACACTGCCCACCTTAGCCATGCTGGCTCCTGGTGTCAGTTCAACCTGGGTTTCCTGCTGGCAGTGCCCAGCACTGCTGGCAGTGGGGTTCCCAGCTACTTCTAGCACATTTTGCAGTATATCACACATTCTTCAGTACACTGTAGCATGTTACCTTTACAACGCCTCCTCCCTTTCGAAGTGCATGAGCAATGCTGCCTGTCAAAGCAGAGTAGCCATCACTGGAGTAGAATGCAATGCCTCCCCTGCACTTTTCCAGCCACATCACAGAAATGTTCTAGGTTGCTTCGCAGCTTTCAACTTCATTCCCTAAACCACTTGGCACTAAGGCTGAGATCTCATTACAAGAGGCTGACACCTTGCAAAGGGTCAGCAAATATCTTAACTACAGGCCTCTACAAATAAATTTTATTATGCTTCGGAAGTTCTCATTACACAGGTGATCAAGTTCTAGACAGTTTCCTTAGAGCAAGGTGCTTTATTGCCTGTTAAGCCATCATATAAGTTGTTAGCAAAAGCAGAAAGTTATTTATCAGCCACCTAGTACCACTTTAAACAGGTATCCTTACTGCTACCTACTGCCTATATTCAAAGGCTCATAGCTGTCTCCTCAAATCAAGTCCTCATTTATCCCAAGCATGCACTGCAAGCTGAGCACTGCTTTAGCTGTGTTAATGAGGGGACAAGCTCATGTGCCCTCCAGATCTCTCAGATTACCCTCTAATTGTTCAGGACACCACCTGTTTTGGCTGAAAGTTCACTAGGATTCTTCCTACCTGGCAAACTACTTCTATTTTTCCATTTTCTTTGCTGCTCATGAGGGATGTGATCATTTCTACTTGCAGGGAAGATGATGGCGTAAGGTACGGTACTCTTTCAGGCCAAACATATCATGGCTTTCCCTGAAAAGTAAACAAGTACTATAGTCAATGGTAAACACCCAAGGGTACCCACCCTTAGCTATCACACAAGATGTCCCTCAGCACCTGCTACCAGAAACCCACCCCAAGGGCTATCTGCAAGGACCCTGCTGTCTACCATGTCACTGAGATATTTGCTTGCAGTAGAAGCCTGCAAAATGCTTTGTGGAGTACCTGTTCCACCAGAAAGCTCTGCTCATCCTTGACTTCTGGATTTGGAAAATGGCAATAGGACAGTATGTCTGTCTTAAGAGAGATTCACACAACTGGTGAATCTTCAGCACCATGGCTGAAACTTCCAGGTCCATTAGCAACTCCAGTAATAGCAGCTGGAATTACAGAATAAAGAAGTGGCATTGCCACTGATTTGTTTCCTTATCATTTTAATATGTTCTTGCCCACTCAGAAAGTGAGAAAGTGCTTTCTGCCCAGGCAGAAAGTGAGAGAATACACTGACAGACATCTCTTGCTTTCTCAAACAGATCTTTAGCACTCTGCTGTCTAAATGTCATCCAACACTAACCTGACAACCCAGCCAACTCCAATGCTTTTGTAAGAAGCATGACAAAAGGAAGTCTCATTAGAACCTGCATCAAAATAGCTTTGTATTCAAGGAAATCCACTTCCCATACTAGATATATATAACTTTTTGTCTGAAATCAAGTTTCAGGTGTCAGAACTAGGATTGTGGTCACAACAAGGCCTGACTGAGGGGACAATACTCTTCCATGAGCATTTCAGCAATTAGACATTTGCATGTGGTTTAAAACCACGCGGTCTCATACTTGGAAAAGCCTGATGATTCTCCTGTGAGAATACAGTCTGTATTATTCATCAATGTCCTTAACAAGCCACAGGAATTGCGGAACAACAGCCTCATTCATCCCAGCCTACACAATATAGCACATCAGCTGCTCCAGAGAACACTCAAACAATGTGCCCACATATGCACTGCAGCAGCACAGAAATATTTATTCCAGATGTTTCTGCCTAGCACTAGTTCAGTCCCTGGAAGTCTCAGATAAATACTGATATTTATTAATTCTTTTTTCCTCAATTTCCTCAATCTTTCCTCCTGCCGTCTGTTCTTCTGCACAACAGGAAGGCCCTCTCCTCTCCCCTTTAGCGACCAGGCTTCCTTGTGCATCACCTCTCAGACGAAAAGGGGTTGTGGGAGACACCAAAGGCAGTGCTGGCAGTAGAAGTCCCTGTTGCAGCCATGGCAGCACAAATTGCCATCTTCATTACACATAGAGCAATCAGGGTAGCTCCTTCTCATCACTGTCATCTGCCTTGGCAGTAACTGTGGTAGTTGAAATCTGGCTCTAATTAAAGACGAAAACAGAGACATACAGTCCAGTTCGGAGCAGAGATATGCAGGACTTCTACTGTGATCCATGCTGACACCAGTAACATTGCACTGTCCAAAGGTATTCACTTGATTGGTTCTAAAGTCTGTGTGATGAAATTGCCTGGAGCCCAAGGGTAGGTTGCATATTTATGTATCTAGATTGCTCAAGAAGAACCTAAGGCACCCACTTGCTGTTGTTCATGAACCAGTACTGTCTGAAAGGTAAACAGCTATCCTACTTGTCCAGTATCTTCAGCGATACCCACCAAAACTGTCTGTACTGTGACAAGAGCTGGAGGCCAACCTCTCCTTCTGGCAGACAGTACAGCAATATCCAGTGGTAGGAAGCAAAGRGATGCAAGCCAAGCAGTTTTACTGCAAGAGGTTGTGTATGCAAGAAAAGGAAGAGGAGGAGAATATCACTTTCTCCATATTATAAAAAGGAAACTGAGGTACAAAGGAACTGATTTGTCATAGGCCCCTATGACTGATTTACACCTGAGATTGGGCTTCAAAAGCTCTTCCAAAATCATGGACTATCCTTAAAGCCATCCATTTCTGCTTTACAGGTCCTTTACAGAAATAAAACAGCCATATGCATGCTAGGCAACAGTGCCAGAACAGTCTTGTGGTACTAGTACTCATAACAGTGATCCCAAAACACAAGGGGAATACCTTCAAGATGGATTTTTAATAATACTTCCAATTAAATGATTTCTTCCATTGAAGACAGGCCTGTTAGCTATCTTTGAATCACAGATCCATTTAATTTGCGTGATACACATTAGAGAAGGTGTACACATCTCCATAATAAGCTGGAATCCATTCTGAATGTACACTATCTTGTTACTAATTCCCTTCACTGATGTTACAAGAAAACCCAGGCACCCAATTACTACCTAGAGATTCTACTCTGCACCCACTCAAAGCACTGGCAAACCTCTCACTTATCCTGGATTAGACTCTGTGGTACTAGACCATGGCTTCTTTGGTCTAATTTCACTGCTGGGTTAGAAATCCCATCTCTAACATCTACCTTGCTAGATTTACATTCATCAGCTTCTTTGGGCTTAGAGGACATGAAACGATCTAGCAGAAAACCAGTCTGTAAGGAGCTAGGTTCCAAACAGAGAAAGAGTACATTTTTTTGCATGCTTACCAGGTTAAAAAACAAAAAACAAAAACCAAAATTTTGGAAATAATCCAGAGGAAGGTAAATAAGGCCTCAGTCAAAGCTGTCTTTTAAACACCTGAACAGTGAATAAATCCTCAAAACACATTACATAGTCTGTATATTTTCACAAACTTCTACACACTCTTGTCACACCTTGTGCCCATGTATGCTCTAGGGGACAATACTCTGCAGGGTGAGCTCGTTCAGACAGTGTCTAAGTCCCTCCCCAGTGCTGGCTCTGGGCGCAGATGGGATAAAACACATGAAGACAGCTCCTTTTCACATTGGAACTCTTAGAAAAGAGCTATACATTTAGAAAGCCTCACTGACACTGTCAGAGCACACTAGAATTATCTGAAGGGAACATACAACAGCTTGCCCTAACAGCTCCAGTCTTGAGCACCAACTAAGATCTATCASCTTGACTTCATGCCGGACCATCCCGTACCGCTTTACAGATGAAACCCAAATCCCTGTCTGTTTCTTGCAGAACCTGAAGGAATTACATGAACAAAGTGAAGAGAAGAGCCACCACTCTGTCACAAAAAGATAGTCCCTCTGTTGATGCTGTATTATTCTTGCAAATTCTAGGACCTTTTCCTTCCTCGTGTTCTTTTCCTGCAGTTCAGTGGCAACCCCTTCCAGAAGTTTATTCTTCTCTCCCTCTATCTGTTTTGAGTCCAGGCAATCTCTACCTTTGTTCTTCTGATTGAGCTCATTCAAGGTCTGGCAAAAAACAAACACAACATGCTGGTGACTCAGTGGCAGCCTTCCTGGGGCACAGCCAACATCAATAATGCAATGGTGCAGAAACAGCTTGTGGCTCTCCATTAATTGGCATAATAAAAAGAGAAGGCATGCCACAACAGGATTTGAACTGTATATGGACAGAAGCAAGTGTACTAGTCTGTACTTTCCAGTGAGATAGCAATACAATGGTATCCTAGGTCCTACTATGTAATAACAGAGCACAGAACAGCAAGGAGTAGCAAAAGCTGCCTGGGGAAGGAACACCTTTCAGAACTGGTGAGGAGCAATCCAAACAATTTAAACTTGAAAGGAAGGAATCACCTCCCAAGCAGAGATAGCAACACTCAATCTGGAGTTCAGTGGCTCTCTTGTTCAATTTGAGAGCCATAAGGTGAAGAGAAAGACAAACAGGACACCTAGCCCTTCTATTAGCTAGACAGGGAAGTATAAGCTCCCTTCCCGCTATAACACATACCCACCAGTAGACACAAATAGATCTTTGGAAGCCAGAACAGGTACCCTGAGGCTGAACTCCCAGATTGTAACACTCCTCAATGGCAATGCCCTCAGCCAGCTGAGTTAACAGGACACCCATTTGCTAGGCCAGCATTCCGTTATCAAGAGATTGGTGTACCTAGGAAACAGGAAGAGGGCATAGGAGGAATGCAATGAGAAGAAAGGGGAAAAATTAACTCAAAGCAAAATTTGGGTAACTAAGACTGTCTTAGTGGGAACTAATATATAAAGATGCATCTACTCATCTTGGAAATCTTGGCTTCCGAGTAGCTACTATGAGACTTTCAGGGCTTGATTCTCAGAGATGTTAACTCCAACTGCAGTTGCAAAAAGGGGGAAAGAGATGCTGAAAGTAGAGGACTGGGCACTGCTCAGTCCCAACCACAGCTCTGCCACTGTCTCCAATGTGAATAAACAGTCATTTTCACAGAATCAGACTGCTCTTCCCACTGCTCTTCCCTCATCTAGCAGTCATGCTATCATAGAAGGCTATCAGACTGGTTAAGCATATCTTAAAATTGCTACCACATCCTTGGACAGAATTCTGTTAATTATTCTAGAAATGGAAACGAAGATAGCTTAAGTGGACAGCCTGAGACTGCAAAAGAAGGAGCTGCATCTGTGCCTTCAAAGCCATGGTGGATGACCTAACCCCTGAGAAATTCTCTCCTCAATCTCCTTTTCCAGCAGTGCTGCATACCCAGCTGTTTCCATAGACTTTGGTGGGAGCTGCTGGCTGGTGCTTCTTCAGCTCTTCAGAGAAGGACCTGGGAGTGCTGGTGGATGACAAGTTGACCATGAGCCAGCAGTGTGCCCTTGTGGCCAGGAAGGCCAATGGTATCCTGGGCTGCATTGGGAAGAGTGTTGCCAGCAGGTTGAGGGAGGTGATCCTGCCCCTCTACTCAGCCCTGGGGAGGCCTCATCTCGAGTCCTGTGTCCAGTTCTGGGCTCCCCAGTACAAGAGAGACATGGAGCTACTGCAGAGAGTCCAGCGTAGTGCTACAAAGACGATCAGAGGGCTGGAGCATCTGCCCTCTGAGGAACGGCTGTGAGAGCTGGGCCTGTTTAGCCTGGGGAAGAGAAGACTGAGGGGGGATCTTATCAATGTCGGTAAGTATCTGAAGGGAGGGTGTCAAGGGGACAGGGACAAACTCTTTTCAGTTCTCCCATGCAATAGGACTAGAGGCAACGGGCACGAACCGAACCACAGGAAGTTCCGCCTGAAYGTGAGGAGGAATTTCTTCACTGTGAGAGTGACGGAGCATTGGAACAGGTTGCCCAGAGAGGTTGTGGAGTCTCCTTCTCTGGAGATATTCAAAACTCATGTGGATGCAACCCTGTCTAACATGCTCTAGGTGACCCTGCTTGATCAGGGAGGTTGGACTAGATGATCTCCAGAGGTCCCTTTCAATCTTACCCATTCTGTGACTCTGTGATACGACTAGAAGCCAAGCCTATATTTGCCCCAAATATAGATGAAAAGCTTTGAAAAATACCAAGTCCTTTAAGTATACAAATGCATCAAGGACAATAAACTTAGCATCAATTGTTACAAACAAATCACCATAGACATAAAACATAAAGCAACCCACTACATTCACATTCAAGCAGCTTGAGTGGCTAAGGCTGCTTATTTGCTTCCGAAGAACACTGACACGAAGAGGAAGCTGAGAGATTTCTGAAGGAAGCCACATGAACACACACACACACACACAAAGGTGAAGAACGGAAGACCGAAACACTTCAGAAAACTCTGCCTACTCCACAGCTACTTTTTGGCTCATAACACATTGCTGGCCAAAGGGCCAGCAGGGCTCATTAATTTGGGAACCTGGGAAGGAGGGTCTCTCCCATGCAGGATAGCTAGGCATTCATTCATTTCCTGGGTGAATGCAGTAGGTGCCTGGCAGTCTTCCTTTAGCACAGGTAGCCTTGCTCTGATCTCAGCCTGAGAAGGGATAGACTCTGCAATTCAGTCCAATCCACAAGAGAAGTTTATTCTTATATTATTGAATTTTATATGACATACATTAATTATTTATTAGTTATATATATTAATTTTATATATTGAATTATATGGTTATTGGATACAAAAGGGTTCGTGTTTTAATTTTCTTAAATTGCACTTCTCTTCCTGGAATCAGAGCCCTGAACACCTGAGAAGAAACCTCCCTCAGCCCCTTATCTGAGCGTCGTGCTGCAGCGATGAATAGATTATGGCACTAACAGCCACCATTTTCTTCTGAGTCACCACCTCTTCCACCACCTTCTCTACAGGAGCACTGGGGTAGCCTCATTTGGCAGTCACCTTACTGGAGATATTAGAGACAGAGAGTGAAATACATGTGTCATTTAAGTAGCAGAATCCATTGCTCCCACTCTGCATCCTAGACATATTGGCCTGAGAAAGGCCTGCTAGGGCAGAGTCCAGTCCCCTACACTCTCAGGTAAATGCATCACTTAGTATTTTTCTCTTTCAGGGATCAAATGCCATTTTTAAGAGTTTGTTCTCCCACATGCACCACAAGGTTCTCCCAGAACCTGAGAACTGCTGACTGAAATCACGAGTCCTTTTTCTCTCCTCTCATGAGGCAAGACTGGCTAGGGCAGAATCCCACAGAGACCACCATTGCCATGGCCAAGCATGCCAGTCACAGTGACATAATAGACACCTTCTGCACAATAGTTGGGCCAAAGTCCCTCATTTTGCCCTGTTCCTGCTCTGCTTGACACTGGCTTTTATCCAAGGCAATGGAAAAACAGGACTCAATTTCATAGGTAAAACACTGCTCCAAAATGGAGAGGTAGTTTAAAGAGAAATCAGGAGGAGCACAAAGACAATAGAATGTTAATCTTAAATCACTCTAGAATCTACTCCAGGACCTGGCTGCTCTAACCAATTCATCCCTCCAGTTCCCCTGAAAAGTCCAGCTCCAAAAGTCCACCACTCCCCTTCTTTCCTCCACTCCTGTTGTCTCACAAGTAGCAGTATTGTCTCACAAGTACCCACATAGGGTGCCTCTGCTGTCCTCTGAAACATAAGGGTCTCTATTCTTCCCTGTGATCTCCAGTCTCTCTGAAAGAGCTCTCTCCTCTTCTGAGAGCCCCTGATATCTGGACCTGCTTAACCTTGGGATTTCACAGATGCTTGCTACTGTGCAGTTTGAGGCTTTGCATAGCCTCAAAAGCTGCTACGTACCTGTGACAAGAATGGAAAAAGACACAGTGCAACTGAGAAAAGGAGTTAAAATCATAAAATATGAAAATCCTCTCTGAAACCCTCACATTATTTGAAGAAACAGTGTGACAGAGAACAGGGACAACCTGCACCAAACTCTGGTATACAGCAGTACAAAGTACTCCTGAGGAGTAAGGATTAAGGCCCTCAAAAGCAGCACAGCTGATACAACTTCAGAGGAGATGCAGAGTGTTTCACCACAACACCTCTGGCTCCAAGCCAGTCATAGTCAGTCAGAGCCAAATATAATCAGATGGCTTATTCAGATAACTTATGTTTGCAAAAGTTAAAAAAAAATCCAAACAACAAATCTAATTCCGAAGAAGAGCTCTGCTGTGGTATACCTATTGCAGAGGTAACATCAGGAACATCCGGTTGCCAGGCTGTACTATATTACACAAAAACATTGACAGTGTTTTTAATTAACACTATGGAGCTTAACTTTTCCAGTAATGATACACACAGGCATCCAGGGGTCCATCTATGAAGTTTTAAACCTGGCTTTCTCAAAATGCAGTATGGTGTAAGAGAACAGCATCACAAGCCCTGATTCGTATCTTCTCTCTGAATGTTCTATGAAGCAGGAGTTCAGCAAGGGCTTAGCTGGAAACTAAGTGTGCCTCCACCGGTGCAAAGCACAGTTCTCATGAAGAAAACCACACTGCAGTACTGGGATACAAAGAGAGGAGTTAAAGCAGGACACAGTCTTTAGGTGAATATATACATATATATACAAAGTTGTAGAAAAAATGAACGTATCTTCAAAGAGCAGTAAACAAATACAGAGAAGGAGATTAGTGCCCCAGGCACTGCGTCTTGCCTAAGGTACACAGAGCAGCCCAACTACAGAACACAGACAGCTTCGACGCTTTCCGGCACTGTTTACAGCACCCTACATGCTGACTGTACTTCTGGCCTCACCCGCCTGCGGCGCAAGGCACAACGGGAGTTGTAGTCCTTCGGCCGCCCAGCCCTATTTCCCGGCGCCATGCACTGTTCCACGAACAAACTACACCGCTCAGCACACCGCGCGAACCTCTCCCGACCGCCCGACGCCTGCCGGGAGCGACCACTGCGCATTGGCGCCGAGGGCTTCCCGGCCTGCCGCAGGCCGTGCGGTGCATTGTGGGACTTGTGGTCGAGCTACACACCCTTTCATCCGCCACCTCGTGCCACTACTGCAGCAACTCGGGGGGGCGGAAAGACTCAATTTCCCATCAGGCAGCGCGCGGAGCGGGCCGCGGTGTTCGGCAGCGGCAGGGAGAGAAGGCAGTCAGCGTGGAGATGGCGGTCGATAAGGATGTGCTGGAGCTGGACCTGTACGGCCTGCTGGGGGTCGGGGAGAAGGCGTCGGAAAAGGAGGTCAGGACCAGGGGTTCTGCGGTCCGGGACTCCTAACAGGGCCGCAGGAGGCTCGGCCCGGAACCCCTCTCTTCCCCGTGCTCCCCTCTCCTCGGCGGCTCCGGCTTTTCCGTTTTTCGCGCAGTAACGGAAGTTGCTGCCGCTTTAGTAAGAGAAGGAGAGTGGGATGTGGCGCTGTATGCTTGCACTGCGCTGCTGGTATCCGCGTAGCCAGTTCAGCGGTTGCCTCGAGAGCTGTTTTAATACAGTATCTCTGCCGTGGACATTGCTGCCTTTGTAGCAGGGCTGCGTTGTCGCCCGATAGCTGCTGGCGACTGTGTTTGTTAATAAGACGAAAAGCTCATTTTTCTAATGTTGACTTGGCTGCACTCAACTTATCCTTCTGTTTTCTTGCCTTAAACCTGTGGAGTGAGACCTTGTTTTGGAACAGGATGAAATCAGTTGAAATGAGCTGCAAAATTCCAGTTAACCTCAGCCAATATTTCTCCCGTGTTGTTTGCTTATATGCATTTAGAAGGAAGTCTCTTCTGATGTTTACCAAAAAAGAAAAAAAATAGTTACTAGATATCATTTTTAGGTACTGTAGGTTCCCATGATATCTTCTGTCTCTCTCTCAGCAGTAAAAGAAACTCAATTGATAATTGAGTAAAACTTGAGTAAAACAGTCTGGGCATGTCCAGCAATTATATTAGAGGCTGCCTGGAAATTTCAGGTACCATAAGAATGAAATGGGGAAACAAGCCAAATATAAAACACAGGGTTGAATGAGGTGAAAGATTTTAGTTGACTTCAGTTTCACTGCTGAGCTGCTCAGTGAGGAAAAAAGAAATTACAATTTGAATGTTACAATACAACTTAAAAATTGGCAAGTGTAGTTTAGAGTTCTTCTCCTTGATATAAAATACTTTAAATAACCTAGAGAACATTTATATTCAGAAAAGCATTCCCAAAAGAGCTGAACAAAGCAGAGCAAAGCTTACTAAGTTTTACCTAAAGAAATCTAACTTAACTGATCAGAGAAATGTTAGCTAAACTTGTTCTATAGAACAGTTATTCAGGTAGTTAGGAATGATACATACTTTGCAAAGACTTCCTTCTCTCTCCCTACTGGAGCTTTGCTTGTGGAGGAGACAGAATTAAGCCTATAGTGGCCTAATTCAGCTGCACATCTACTTTCCCTCAGTTTTGTCCACCAGGTGGTTTCCAGCCACCACGTATTTCTTCTAGTCGAATTAAGACAGCTTGGCAGTTGAACAGAGCAGCTTTTTTTCCTTTTCCTTTCTTGCATGGAGATGTCCCCCCTGATAAATAGAACTTAATTATTAAAAGCCTCTGTAGTGGCTTAGCCTGTAAAGTTGTTAATTTTTCTTTGAAGTGTAGAGGAGATTAAGTAGTCTTTGGCAAAATTTCGTCATCTGACAAATTAAGTTGTTGTGCACTAAATTGTACATACTCTGTCCCAAATAGCCATAGCTGTAAAGAACACTATCCCTTCAACCAGATAGAAGACTGTGCTTCAGTGTATTAGACTTGGCCTCGATGATTGTGATTGCTGTAACGCAATGCAGCTAAAAGTAAAACTTCTGTCCTTGAAAAGTTTAAATTGATTCAAAATGTAGCTCTCTGCCTTCTAAATGTCTTGGGCTGAAATAGTTATCCTTCCAGTACAGCGTGATAAAAAAGGTAGGTCACTGCGCTGAGGTTGAAAATTGAGTTTCAGTAGTCTCTTGCTATTACAGTACGCTGCTCCTTTTTTTATATTTAAGGGACCGATGGCGCTCCAGAAATGGCTTTTATTTTCTGTCAGGCCCAAGGGACTTCTAGTCAAGCAAATGAATGTTGGCTCAACTACAGTCTTCAACTGACAGATATCTGTTCTGGCTCTTACAGGTTAAAAAAGCATACCGCCAGAAGGCCTTGACTTGTCATCCGGATAAGAACCTGGACAATCCCAAAGCAGGTAAGATTGGAGTGTATGGACACAAACCACTGTTCTTGTCTGATCCATGTGTGCAGACTCCTGGAGGTGGCTGTGTTAAACCTCAGGTCTGTCTTTGCATGCAATTAAGAGAATATTTGGTTTTGTGTCATGTGATATATACACATGCAGGATTAAGAGTTATTTTCATTGCTGGCTTCCTCTGGCTTTTAGGATTAAATGCATACATACTGGCTTTCAAAACCCTAAGCATTAAGTGAATGCTGAATTTTTATTTGCACCTCCCAAAATCTTCTTGTCTGGTACTTGAATCTTGGACCTTCGGCTATATTGTCACCGATGATAATTGGCTAGTTGTTCTTTTAATTTGTACTTCTCAGAATTGAAACTTTAATAGTACGTTTATAAATCGTTATTCTATATGGGTAATGCGCATTATTGTCTGTTAGACAGTAGACCCTGACTTTGTGCTGCTGAGTACACATTAACTGTTGTCAACGTCTGTGGATTCTACAGTTTCTCAATTTGTTTTGCAACTACCTGTGGGTGAAAATAAACAGCAACAGTAACTGGAAGGATGCCATTCATCAAAACACCTCAAAATACACATAACTTGGTATTTTGCATTTGCAAGTTTGGTAGACCACAGATTTATAGACTGATAATGTGGAGACTTCCAGCAGGAGGCCAAAGATTTTACAATAATGAGTGGAAAGCTGGGAGTTTTGAGTATCTGCAGAAAGTTTGGAGGTGGTTTGAAGTCAGTGGCCTCCAGCTAATAAGCATATCCTTTCAGGAAAGGGGTCAGCAATACTGAATCTAAAACAGAATGTTTGGATCTTGGGCTGAAAAGTTATCAATATGAAAAGGAGAATATATTTGTAACACACTGTTTCAGTCTGACTGCAGGTTCAGGAATGCATTTCTATATGGATTCTGTTGAATTCATGTTTTTGAGATACTTTGTAATGCAATGGTCCCAGTTTTTATTTCTTGATTTACACTGAAGTTTAGATAACAATGTTCTTTGAACTGGGGAGATCCTGGCTATGGCTTAAAGTTAAGTTAAATACTTTTGAAAGGTTATTCTTCTTCCTGACATTCTGCGGGTCCCTTCCATAAGAGATTATCTTTTCTGTTTTATCTCCAGACCACTAGTGTGCTTTTCTGCATCTTACACTTTTTTTCTTCTAATTCCCAGCGGAAGTCTTCCACCAACTATCTCAGGCCTTAGCAGTGCTAACAGATGCAGCAGCAAGGGTAAGGATGCCTATCTTTTGTCCATGGTGGGAGTGTGTGGTGTTACTCTTTGCAAACCTGATGAGGAAGTAGTGAAAACTCTCCTCTTGTCATATTCCCTATTCTCTTCTCCGTTTAAGCCTTCATGAATGCAGGTCTCATTTGTTACGCCCTGTAGTTCACTGTGAGATCAAATCACAGAGTCACAGAATGAGTAAGGTTGGAAGGGACCTCTGGAGATCATCTAGTCCAACCTCCCTGATCAAGCAGGGTCACCTAGAGCGTTTTAGACAGGGTTGTGTCCACATGAGTTTTGAATATCTCCAGAGAAGGAGACTCCACAACCTCTCTGGGCAACCTGTTCCAATGCTCCGTCACTCTCACAGTGAAGAAATTCCTCCTCACRTTCAGGCGGAACTTCCTGTGGTTCGGTTCGTGCCCGTTGCCTCTAGTCCTATTGCATGGGAGAACTGAAAAGAGTTTGTCCCTGTCCCCTTGACACCCTCCCTTCAGATACTTACCGACATTGATAAGATCCCCCCTCAGTCTTCTCTTCCCCAGGCTAAACAGGCCCAGCTCTCACAGCCGTTCCTCAGAGGGCAGATGCTCCAGCCCTCTGATCGTCTTTGTAGCCCTATGCTGGACTCTCTGCAGTAGCTCCATGTCTCCCTTGTACTGGGGAGCCCAGAACTGGACACAGGACTCGAGATGAGGCCTCCCCAGGGCTGAGTAGAGGGGCAGGATCACCTCCCTCAACCTGCTGGCAACACTCTTCCCAATGCAGCCCAGGATACCATTGGCCTTCCTGGCCACAAGGGCACACTGCTGGCTCATGGTCAACTTGTTGTCCACCAGTAGTATGTACCAGGTAAAAATTTAGACAAAATGTTTTTAGTCCAATCCAACATTCTCTGTGTGGTTCTGTCCATTTACTGAGTGAGATACTGTATTTAATAATGTGTTAAACTGAGACTTGTCCCACTTTTAAAATAAAGAAATAAAATAATCACCACTGATTGATTCAGAGACATATTAAATTCCTGCGGTATTGTTGCATTTACGGTTCCCTTGAAGTCAGTTTAAAAAAAAATAATATCTAGGCTTATGATCATTAGGGCTCTAAGTCTTTCTTTCCATGAGGCACAGAGACTTTTAAACAGAAAGGCCAAATCATAATCTTAATCTCTATCCTCTTCTTCAAGAACTTTGTAGCTGCAACATGTATTTTGGACTCTTTTCTTGCTGAAATAGTGGTTGAGTGCCTACTACTCAAGCCCTGAAAGTAGTTCAGATATGTGAAGGGAAAGAGTAAAAACAAAAAGTTCAGCACGAGCAGATAATTGTGTCTAGATAAACTCATGAGAGAATGCATGTTAAAATTCCAGATGGTAAGATTTAAAAACATGATACAACTCTCCTCTTTCAAAGCACTGGTAAAAATTGTAATCTCACTTCCAATGCACGATGAAGCTCTTTGCTTCCAAAAACGTATTGACTTCTATATTTAAAAGGGAAAAGAGTATTTAGCAAACCTTTCACCTGCAGAAAGGAAAAAAACATCAACTTCTCTAGCTTATAAAATGAGAAGAGTGCTTGCATGTATGACTATTCAAAAGTAATGTTTAAGCACCTGGGAAGGTCTGTGCTTTACCTACTATGGAAGGATTTTGTGAAGGTTGGTGAACAGATTATCAGCTATGTTAAACAAATGTCAGTGAAACCAAGAGTTTACTCCAGCTCTTGAGTCTGTATGGCGCAAAATGAACAATGATGTGCTATTACTACTGAAGAGTTCTGGTGTTCTTTGATCTGGTACTTTTTTCCCCCATCAGATTAAACATGCAGTTTATGAATAAACCTTGCATGTAAAGTAAACCTTGTTTATTTAAAAACTTTGCTCTAAGCCAGACCTGACCCATCACGAACAAGTAAAAAAGAAATAATTATTCCATGCCTTTCAGAATATGACATTTCTTTGCCAATATTACGAGTACCCCCTATTCACAAGCCTATTCAAGAACCCAAAATGTTCTTCCTACCTGTAAAAATGGGTTAGGCTTTCTCTCAAATATACTTTGTGATTATTCCTGGACTTTTTGATTTTCCTTTCAGGTTCAGTCTGGAGAGCCTTGGACCTGTTTTAGTGTTTTTAGGATGTTTGTGTTAATTGCCAACATTTTCAGGAGGAATGCTAAAAAGAGACAGAAAATGCTTCACCTCTGGTTTCAATATCTGATTTCTCCTTTATTCATCGCTTTGCATTTTATCCCTTTTGCTTTATATGGTTTCACACTATTCTGTTGGTTCTTTGACAGGCAGCATATGACAAAGTGAGAAAAGCCAAGAAGCAAGCAGCAGAAAGGACACAAAAGCTTGATGAGAGACGAAAGAAAGTAAAGCTTGGTAATGAAATCAAAACTTCATTTTGACTTGAAGTGTTCCTTAGCTGGATATTTGCATTTCTTCTACCACTGGAACTTACTACTGGTCAGTAGTCTCTACTGCTATGTTCTTTTATGCCCAGTACAATGTAGTAGCTGAAATATTTTCCCATAATCATACCTGGGGATGATCCTACTCTGGGAAGGTTTTGAGGTTTTTGAGGACCACTAGGATTGCTAGTACATTGCTGTATCTGGACAGAAGAGAGGTGGCATAGCTATCAGGACTCTTGCTTTGAATTTCAGTCTAGCTCTGTAGGCAACAATGGCAACAGTGAAAATTCTGTTGATTGTATTTTTTTTTTCTCTGCAGATCTTGAAGCCAGAGAACGGGAAGCCCAGACCCATGAGAGTGAAGAGGAGGAGATCCGGATGACAAGAACACTAGAACAAGAAGTAATGATGAATTCTTGGATATGTTGCTTTTGAGAAGAATTGTTGGAAGTGTTCATGTTCATCATGAGAACCATGTCATGAGATGCAGCAAACCTAAGTGTAGCGGTTCTTCAGCCTTTCAGAACATGGGTTCTGTGAGCCAGAGAGAGAGGCTTGTCTGTGGAAGGGTCTTGTAGCAGTCTGGCAAATATGTCACTCAGATTTTTTTTTTTTAATTTAATTTTATTTATTTTATTTTTTTAATTTATCTATTTTTTTAAGCATGCCCTTTCCTTCTGTAAAGCAGAAATAGCAACAGCTAATTGCTTGTATGCTAGCTGGTAGGGACTCTGTCCATAGGCAACATGAGCGGTCCAGTCAGTATATGAGCAGTGGGCTGGCACGGGGAAAGTAGCAGGAATTTGCCTCAGGAGATGAATGTAAGTCAAGCTCTTTGTGTAAGTAGAGCGGTTTTAGGCTAGTGTGAGCCAACCGTGCCCTGAGATATTCATGCTGTCTTACCTGTCCTGTAGATAATACGCCTGCGTGAAGAAGGCTCCCGTCAGCTTGAGGAGCAGCAGAGGCTCATTCAAGAACAGATCCGACTTGAGAGAGAGCAGTGCATTCAAGGTGAGGACAGATGAGACTGAAGCCCTTATACAAACTGCATGCCCCTTGGACTCAACTCACCTGCAGGCAGAGCCCGCTTGTGGATGCAGCTTCTGACCTAGTCACATTGCTGCATATAAGACTCCTACTTAGCACGTTATTTTCAGGGACAAGTCAAAAGTCTAGTATTTCTGGTAAGTTTCTTCTTATATGTGGCATGTTGCTTTTTTACATGTTGCCTGTGGCTGCTGCACTGCAATGAATATAGGTGGTCATCTTCTAAAGCATTGAACCTAGATAGTGTGATGTGGAGTCCTACAGTTGTGCTGGGAAAGAAGCCTGAAGTCATACTCATGTGGTTGTCATAATCACAGCAGTCAGCCTTGCATACTTAAAATAAGGATGAGTTCAAGTTTGCAAATAGTGACAGTTGTCATTGGGCTTACTACTTCTGCATTCTCTTGAAAGACATTAGCCTCTATCATTCAAAGGAGGCTCAGTAAGGAGAATAAAGTTTTGTACAATCTATGGTTGTTGAGTCTTCTGGAACTTGTTTCTCATGTTTTTTGAGCATACATGGTTATCCTTCCAAGTTTGTACAGGGACCAACATCAAATTCTTCAGGAAATGAACCATGTTTTGAACTGGAAAACATCTGCATTCTGTGCTGTGATGTGAAAATAGAAAGTTACTATGTGTGCGGTTGTCTCTCTCTAATTCTCGTGGGCTCTTTGGGAGCTCTTATTAGTCCTCTTCATACAGAGGGAATGAGCTTTTCCAAAATCCCTGCATTTCATCCTTTGGTATTCCTGAACCTCACTCCCACCCCCAGATTTCTGTAGTGACCTGCCTTTTTTCCTATTGTGTCTATAGCCTTAAAATAATTGTATGCTTCGTAAAAATTCTGTTCTGCTTTTCAAAACAAGTTAGAGTCCTTGTTGCAGGAGTTCAGCTTAATGAGAAGACTTACTGTCTTTTGCTTCCTATACCTTTCATTCTGGCAGAGGTCATACCATAAAATTTCCCGCTTTCCCACAAGGGAGAATGTTGATCTAATGGATAAAGAAGTAAATAAAATAACACCAAAGGTCAAGATGTGGAACTTCTCTTTTGGGGTCACCATGAATTTCCTGTGTGATTATACAGAAATCATTCAGCCCACCCTAGCCTTTCTTAACTTGATTTCACATATGAGGAATTGGGAAGGATGTTGAGCATTTACTTACTGTAAAACTCCTAGATCTTTGGATGAAGAAAAAGTCATTATAATGTATTTATGTTATAGGTCCAGATTAAATTCTCAGCTTATGCTAGCCTTATTTTTGTCTTTGCTTAATTTTTCCGTGTTTGTTCCTAGCAGTGCAGCCCCCCCCTTGCAGGGTGAAGTGATACAGAACCTAACATACACAGGGCTCCCACCTGTATTTTTGCTTATGCATTTTCTGTGCTTGATTACAGTGAGTCTGGACATCAAAGAAAGGAGAAGTGTTGGCATCCAATCTTCTGTCTATATTGGGGCTTCTGATGTATTGTGCAAGACTCTTGGGGCTGAAATAGTCTAGTACAAAAGTAATTCAGAAGTGCAGTTGCTATTGTCATATGTACATTCTCACGGTAAATTTTGTGCTAATGTTCTTTAGGTGAGAAAGCTTTTACTTATGTCATTTTTATCTTTTTTTTTTCTTTCATTCTCTTTAGGAAAACATGAAGGCAATAGAGCAGAAGGCAAAGTAACCCCCAAACTCAAAGTAAGGTACCCTGTAAAGCTGGGTTTTGGTGAAAACTGACAGAATGTTTACTGCTTCGGAAACCAGAAGGGGCATCTTAACTCTGTTGCTGAGCTGGCATGGCTCTTTGTACAGTGGAGATTCCTATCTAGACTCTAGCACTCATCATGCATGCCAGCAGCTCCTGTCACTGCCTATAAAATATTCTTCCTCCTTCCCCCTTCTTTCTTCCTTTACTGTTCAATCTAGACTTTTGAGCCTGAATTTGAATTGTCTCTGCTTTAGGCCCTGGGGAACTTACTGCCTCAACTTACTACCTTAATACAGCCATTAATATGCTTTCAGGTATAAGCTTTTTTTATTCCAATGAGCAGTGTTTCTCCTTGTTGCCCAGATAGTGTATTCCCTTTGCATGTTTTGATGGTGAAAACATTGTCTTTGCAATATTGGGATTGTAAGCTGTAAACAGCCAACTTGATTATTCTGCAGGTGGCAGGAGCTGCATTCAGCATGGCAACATGTATTGGAGTAGACAAAATTAAGTTGTCACATTTATTTCCCAGCTAAAATGGAAATGCAGGAAAGAAGATGAGACAAAAGGGGGATACTCAAAAGATGTTCTGCTACAGATCCTACAAAAGGTCCTGTCTGTCCCTCTTCTTTATTACTTGATCTGTCTCTGCTCTTATGCTGTAAGAAGGGATAGTAAATCCTGGTAAACTGTATAGAAACCAGAGTAACTCATATTCTTCGTTGTTGTCTGGCTTTCTCACTCATGCCATTTTCAGAGATCAGCTGTGAACTGTTCCGCAGTTGGCATCCCTGTCTCGCCCCCAGCAGCAATTCCTGCTGTGGAAACAGAGCTGTCACAAACTCTCTTTCCCATGAATTGTTCATGCCCTGCATAAAGATTAGACTGGCTGCATGGTTATGATGCATTTTCACCCTCACTTAAAGCACTGTACATTAGCTGGTGTGAAGAGATAGGAGACAGGAATAGATGAGAGCCTATTCTCTGATTAATCTCAGCATATGTTTTTTATGTTCCTTTTATGAGAGTATCTGCTGTAGCTAGGACTCTGAGCAGAGCAGCCATTCTGCACTATAGCATGCCAGAAACCAGGTGTGTAGCCACATACCTCCCCAAAATCATTTCCTTGGGGGGCAGAAATTAGGTCAGGTCAGAATATGTGGAAGCATTATGTAATACAGAAAGGATGGCAGCTTCCACAGCTTAGGTCTGTGGAAACTGTTTTCTCCATGTGTTCCATAGATATACTTAGCTTCTCATCTTTATGTGTAATTGACTTTTCTTTCTTGTTTTGTTCTTACAGTATGGCGATGTGCTCAATTTGTTGATCTCAAGTAGGAAGACAGGGAGCGCGGTTGTAGAATTTGCTACGGTTAAGGCTGCTGTAAGTCTGGTGCAGACCACAAATATGCTCGGTGGAGAGTGGAGAAAAGGTGTGGCACAAGGGAGGGGTTAGCAGACTGGCAGCCTAGAGCCACTGCTTTGTCATTAAGGCAATGGAGAAGAGTAATGAAAGTCCAAAGGTACAGATGCATGAAAAGTTACAAGTGGCTCAAGACATAAACCAAGAGCAGATCATGCACATAAACAAACAGGCTGCACATGCAAATGGCTGAGGAAAGCTGCTGCTTTAAAGAGCAGGGACTGAGCTATTGAACCAGCTCTGACTGAGGGTTAATTACCCTTTGGGGGGGGGTGGACTTAGTGAGTTCTAGAGGTTATATCAGGCATCTGCAGATTTGAGAGGGAGGAAAAAAACCCCAAAATATCTTGACTCACTGTAAGTTATAGTCATTCGTGTAGCAGTGGAAACAATCATCAGTTCCCTTAATTTTGCTAGTTCCATCAACTTAAAATTATACAATGCAAGAGTCTTTCTATTTCTTGTCACCTGCTCTTTCATTTGTATACCCACGTAATCAAAGTATATAAAAGTAAGTATCTGTGTTCTTTTTATTAAAAGTACTGGCAGTGATATGTCCGTTCTGTGCTTGATGCAGGTATGGGCCTTAAGAAAAGAATGCTTTCTATGTAGGGCAGCTGTGAAACTTGTATTGCTTGTGCCCTGCTTGGCCTTGACTTAGGGCTGAGATGGAAAAACTCTTATAATTGTTAGTGAGCTGCAACATAGTATGTTCCAAAATTCAGATGGTAATGAAAGAATATTTTCATTGGTAGGAAATGGCTGTGAAGAATGAAGTTGGCCTGATAAATAATCCTCTAAAGATTTCCTGGCTGGAGGGCCAGCCCCAGAATAATCTGAGCAGCGTCTCTTCTGACAGCGCTAGTCAGCCGAGGACTTCACAGGTAAGGGGAACATAGACTGCTGTTACTTAAATCTATTTCTGTAGCAACCTAAATTTAACAGTGTGCTCTGTACTTTAGGTGAAATATATTGATTCCCAGCAGAGCTGGAAAAGAAGCTGTTAGTGAAGGGCCTGGCTTTCTGATAAGCCTTTTCTATGCTGAACCAGCAGCCTTTTTTAGTGACCTTTTGCTTGAGTAGCAGCATGCTGAGACACAAGCTACCTGGATGAGTGGTTCTTTCCACAATCTCTATTCCAAGTGAAAAAAATGTTCCTTGCTCAGCCTGAAGCCTCTAGTACCCCTTTTCTGTGGGTTTACTTTAACACCCTTTGACTGTGGAAATCTTCTGGCTGATAGCTAGTTGGAATGAGTCTCTTAGAAGGCTTGTTTAAAGAGGTTGGTTTACTCACTGAGGATGAGATTTTAATGCTGAAAGAAGTAAATATGTATTCTTAGGGTCTGTGGAAGGGAAAAGAAAACAGTAATCAAACTAAATGTCCTAGTAAAGAGATCTTATTGTCCATTTTAGGTAGCTTTTGACAATGTTATTAATGAGTTTGGTAGACACTTTGAGTGCAAGGTTAATTTGCCTGGAGCTGTTGCTCTCAGATAGCAAAATGTATTCCAAACAACAGAGATGAAAAGAAATAACATCTCTAGTGGTTAAAACATAGAAAACAGGTTTCTCCAGGCTCTGAGGCCATGCTGGAACAAATTGCTGGCTCTCAGTTGCAATCTGCTCCCATTCACCCTTTGGAGTGGAAATTGTATTCACTTACTTGAAGCATGTTAAATTCAGTGCTGTAGAACAAAGTGTGATGTATTTTGTGTTCTGCATGCTTTCTGACCTATTTAGTGATAACTTGGCTATCTACGAGGAAAGGTGTGAAGGGGCCTGAGTTCCTCTGCTGGTTTTTTTGGTTCTAGTTCAAACTTTATGTGACAATCCTTCCCCTCCCCTTCTTTTCCTGTGATATAAAGATCAACTCAGATCTGATTGTTGCTGAGAGGAATCTTGCCTCTTGCTCTGCAGGTGTCCTTTGTGTGTATACACACACATTTAGCTCAGCATTCTGTGTTCAATACCTAAATATTTTTGGCAGCCTCTGAGGTTGTTTGATAGATTTGATGTCTCACCTTTTTGCTAAGTGCTTTAGATGCCTTTACACATCAGGATTCCTTGTTGCTGTCCCAGTTTTGTTTGCGGCTGGTATGTTTTCACTTAGGATGCACCTTCTCTGAAGAGCCTGGTCTTGAACAGCATTGTTTCCTAGAAATACCAGGCAAAAGCAGTATTAACAGCATAGCCCAGTAGCCACAAGAAGCAATGCTGAGTCAATCTTTATGCACAGTGTAGAACCAATAAGAGCCCTGCAGACTCTCCAGATTCACTGAGGTGGCCAGAGTGTTAGAAAACAAATTGTAAAAATAATAATAAAAAGCAGAATTCAGTCCAATGAGCCTCACTAGTAGAGAACAAGAACTGGCTCTGATGAGCTCATTCATACCTAAGGGGGTTGCTGGTGCAGTTGGAGCTTCATTGTGGATTCTTGCCTCTGAAGGTTTGACTGAAAACCCTGGCTTGTGACTGAGTTTATCTTGGCTTGTTTCTGTGACCAAAGCTTGTTTGTGTGAAACTGCAGCATCTGCCTGCTGTGATGGAGTAGCTTGATGGAGCAGCAAGGGAGAGCAGGCTAAAGTTACCAATGGTGTTCGTGCTGTGTGGAGGTGGAGAGTCACTTCTGTCCAGCACAGCTCCATAATTCTCATGTTGGCTCTTAAAATGGTGAGAACTTACAACCACAGATTTATATCCTTTCCCAGGAATCACACTTCTGTCCTTTCTACTGCTTTTATGTTTAAGCAGCTGCTGTTTCTTTGATTACATGATAGTCTTGCTGTCCAGGCTAAAATCTCCAGGCTACTCTGATTCCATCCTTCCTTACTCCTTTCCTACCCACGGCCTCTTCCTCTTCCTGCTTCCCCTAGGATGTTTCCAGAATTGCTTCTCTTAAGAATCGCTTAATTTGGTAATTGCTTTTTTTGGCTATACTTCTAACTAACCTTCTGTCCTCAGCTCTTCACTTCCATACTATCCAAAATGAAGTCTTTCAGAGATCTTCTTTTTGCCACTGCCCTGATTCACTCCCCACCTTCTCCTTTCATATCCAGTCTGGCTTCCCATCTATCAAGGCCACATTCTCACTTTTAAGTTCTCCTTCAGCTCTGCACATATCTCATTCTCTTTTAAGCTGCCCTTACTTCCTATTTGCTGCTTCCTCTGGATATCTCCTATTTCTGTCTGATTCCACCTGCTGTTTGTTCCCACTCTGTGCAAATGCAGCTCCTTCCCCACTTCCCTTCAAAAAACAGCAGTAGCGCTGCAGTGTTCTCATGGCAACACAGTCACTACTTGTCCATTTCAGAGCTGCATGTACTCCCTGCCTGGGGTAGTCAGCAAGGAGCTGTGCTCCACAGTCCTCAAATAACTGAGAGCTACACACACACTCAAGCCGGGCAAGCTTTGGAAGCAGTTCCCAGGTGAAATTAAGGCTGACTCCTGAAGAGCCCCACTGTGAGAAGACAATGTTTGCCCCCACAGTCTTTACTGGCTTGTTTCATCACAAAACCAAGTATATACACTGTCCAACAGCTCCTGGGGAGCTGCCAGAGCTCAACAGGGGAGTTACGTTTGAACTATGAGACCTGTGGATTGGCCATGGTAACTCTAGGCTACCTGACAGCAATGATTGTTTGAGTGCCATGCTGCAGCTTTAGATGGTTCAGGGCACTCCACTGCTGTATAATGCTGTGAAGAGCGTAGTTTGCCACTACAACAGCATGAAGTACTCCTTCTTAAGAAGGTCATCCTTGCATTTTTAGTATTGGTATCTCCATACCAGTGCTCCCCCCCTCATTTTGGGCTATCTATTCTGCCATGTTGAAGCGGTGAGAAAAGCTTTTGGTCTGGCACTATCTTGTATCTTTTCTAAGCTCCTTTGCAGCTGCAGCAAGCTCGGTTCATATTATCTGTCTTTACGATCTGGTGTGAATTTGGCAGGTTAAGGGCTGTCTGTACCTTCTTGGAATGTCTCTGTGCACATTGCTGTTACTTCTTTCCAAAGCTTATAATTATCTGTCGGTTTTTGTTTTCTTTTTTTGGGGGGAGGGCTTTGATGGGAGAGAGAGGAATGTGGGAACTGTTTTTTTTTTTTTTTT
>NW_028186376.1:1109930-1191316 GCF_003343005.1 Rhea americana | reverse complement strand
AATGGCCCTGGTATCTAATTCAGTTGTGTGAAAAGGTAAGACCTGGTGACCCAGTAGCTTCTGCAGTTTCATTTTAATAGCTAACCTCAACACCGTCTGAAGTGTTCTCAGCCTGTCAGAGCTCTTTTTGCTGTCCTGCTTACAGGTGAAGAACTGTGTTCAATTCAGTACTAGGTTTTTATTCTGAGCTCTGTGTGTTCCTTCCTCCTCAGGAGAGGACAGCAGCATGCCAGCAGCACTAGCCTTCTCCCAGTCCAGAAAAACAGACCTGCACCCCCTCATAAAAACCTGAGGGACCAGAGAGGACAGGCCTTGGTCATTACAGATCAAGGGATCTCTGATCTTGATGCCGGGCTTTTTTCTTTGGCTTGCTACCAATGAAATGAGGCAACAAGACATTTCCAGTCACAAATACATTTATTTATTTATATCTGTACAGCTGATAGATCAGCGCATGCTTCAAGCAGCAGTATCTAGAGAAATTTCTTCTCTGGATTGTAGATAAATAAAGTGCTGTTGCTGTTTTTTGAGCTTTTATGGCTTAACCTGCTTACCTGTTTCCAGGCTGGGAGTGCCTACTGCACTTGAATTAGGGGAAGAGAAAGCCACAAGGGAAAAAGGGAGGAGTATCTTTGACCTTTGCATCCAAATGTGATGAGAGGAAAAAAACACCAATTTCTGTCTCTTGACCCTTGCTATAGCCGTGGCTTTGAGATAGCAGTACTGCTGTCTCCTTCCAGACTGCCTGGTTATCCAGAAATAATGTACACCATATCCATTTCTGTCCATGCTCCATACAGTCACCGCCACATTCCCAAAATAAGTCCTTTGCCAAACAAAGCCATTCTTCTGTGAGGAGAAAGGAATTCCCCAGTCTTGACTGTGCACTATTGCGGAGAATGGAAACTCGCTTGTGAGGTTCCAGCAGACAGTGCTCTCATCTAGGCATGCAGCCTGACAGCTCTGTTCCAAAGGACTCCTTAGCAAGGACAAGAACAGTCTGTGATGGGTTGGGCAAGAGCAACAAAACAGGCCACTCAGAACAGGGATACTGCAGTATCCGTCCTCGTGTCAGGACTAGAGAAACTGACAATGTCAGTAGGTAAATGTGATACATTAAATGGTAAATACCTTCAAATGGCATAATCTCTTGGATTCTGTTTTCTGAGGGTCTGCAGAACATCCTCAAGAAGTGATAGCCCCAAATCCACTTTGAAGGACAGGAAGGGATCAGACAGATCAGAAAGAGGTGTGCCATTCTGGGAACCTGTCTCTGAGGTCCTGTAGTCTGTAGCCTGGTCCTTGTGGAAGTGAGTTTGAGTGGCTTTATGATATTGATGAGTAGCACCAGAAAAGGAGACGTCAGAGTGAGAATCTGTGTGATCAATGATGTTAGGGCAGCTAGAACTGTCCAGGTACAGCCGGGGAGGCTTGGGAGGTGCTTGTGCCTTGGCTAGGTTTTGCTCACTCTGACATGACAGGTAATCAGACTTGTCCTTCAGATCCCTTAAGCATTCCCTCTTCTGGCACTGTCCATCATTGTCGAGTGTGTGGCTGTTCTGATTCAAGATGATGACTTGATTGCCCAGTTTTTTGTGTCTCCTGAGTGAGAAACGCCTGAAGAACGTTGTGGATTTAATGGACCCTCTCCGCCAGGTATCCATGCTGAAGAAAGGCAATGAAAAGAAGGGAACTGCTGACTGCTCAGCAGTAAGATGCTGAACTTCAGTCGCAGGATCAGCAACAAGTCACACCGAACAGGAACAACCTCTTCCTTCCTTATTCCTGTAGTTGGAAGGAAAACAAAGAGGCTCGTATTGCAGGAAATGCAAACTTCTTCATACTGCATCCCTGTGTTAGGGAGCAATTGCCATGTCAAGTCCTTCTATTCAGTAGAGAAGGAATGGCGATTTCTGAGCTTACTGAATCTGCAGTGCAGAAATGAGCTGAAGAATAGCAATAGCACACAGTCACCATGAGAACAGATTTAAACTAGCATCTAGAACAGAAGGGTACTTTCGTACCATGGTAACCAGCCACCTTCATGATGAACTACATAGTATAAAAATCTCAGTAGGTGGTTAGGAAGGAAGGAAGGTTAGGAATGACTCAAGTCACACTGAAAGAAACCAAAGAAATACAGACAAATGGAAATGCAAAAACCAACATAATGAACATGTAACTAGCGTTAGGAGAATCAAATGCAAAATAAAGACTTACTCTATGTGGAAGCAGCACCTGAGTCCAACAGAGGAGAAACTGCTGAAGTACTCGGAGAGAGCTGTGGCCACCACGTTCACCAATACAATGAGACGTTGGGAGAAGCAAGTCGAGGGACAGTTCAGCTGGGTTGGACCCAGAATACTAAAAATTCCACAATGCCTCTTTCTCTTCATTTGCCTCCTGTCACTGCTTCCCAGGCTGCAGTTCCTTGTGTGTATGCATTTGTTTTGAGCCAAGCCCTTGCTGCGTCAGCCACGTCAGAAACTGGGTTTTACACTATTGGTAATTGCCAGGATTGCAGGAAGTAGGTGTGTAGAGTGGCAAAGCATCAGCCCACGCTCTGCCTGAGGAGAAGGCAAGCTCCATCAGAGACATACAGACTGCTTGAACACGAATATCAGTTTGCAGCCAATTTTGAATCAGATTGTGATTCTTCCCTTGGTACTCTTCCTACTGTCACTTCTGATGTTTATTGTATCAGCAGGGCTCACAAAAGACACAGGAGGTGATCTCTTGTCTGTTTTAAATTTAAATCCAGAGTGTGAAGTAGTGATTCAGGTTTGTATGAGTGACTCATCTGCATGAATCTCATGTAGACTAATTCATTCAGCCAGGCAGATGACAGTAAATATCTGTGGTTAATGGATGGGAACTCTGAAGAAACCTAGTTCTGCCACGAATACAATCTGGCTCTTTCTCAGACACGATGAAAATCCATGCTGCATAATACCTAAAGGTTATTTCATTCATGCAGGTGCTAAGATATCAGTTATGGTGCAATAGTCTTAGTTTCTCAGCCTGAGCCTTCAATTTATTGTGGGCTTCTACTTTGTCCTCGCAACTAGTCTCTCTGCAGCTGGAGGAACTGCTTTGCTGGGATATAATAGCGATTTTGCACTTGCCCCACTTTCCTGCAGGATCTTATTTTGCTATTCTATTGGCTTTTCATCTCTTATATTTTCTATTTAAGAGGTCCTTAGATCACTATTAAATCTAGTTCCTAGAAAAATGAATGTGAAAATTTTATCTTTTTGTCAAGATGCTTTTATTTCTACCTTGAAGTGTCAAACAAATGAGACTGATGTTTCCAAGCACTGCAGTGCTTTGAGTACTTCCGAAATTGGTAAGGCCACCTACTAATGCTAAATTGTTTTTGAGAGCAGAATGCCAAAACCACCACTTTGCTCTGAGATAGCAGCTGTCATCTGCAGCCTACATTTATTGGATAGTCTACAATCACCACTTAGCTGACGTGACAGTTGCTACTGCACACAGCAGTAAGCTGCAAAAGCTTTTGAGAGCTAAAACATTCTTGCCTTAATAAGGCTTGGGAATGTACTTGGTGGTCTTTGTACAGTAACTTCCATGACTACACTGGGGAAAGGTTTGATTTTTGTGGTGTTAGCCTTTATAATGGATTAGTTTTAAACTGAATTTGTGCACTAGTGTTGTACTTGGAAAGCAAGCTTGTTGTCCAAAGTAACCAACCACAGCAAGGCAAGCCATGCTTCCCCATCCAACTTTATTGACTGCTAGTGGGAGTAGCTCCAGCAATGAAATGGTAATTCAGGCTTCCTGTCTATCCCATTCTCGGTCTCATTGCTGACACTGTAAAAGGGTCAGTAATACAGTTCATTAGGATGCTGGCTGCTTCCTGCAGAGTAGGCATCTTTCACACCTTATTGATTTCCCTGGGATCATATTGCTATGAACCACCTCCCTGAATGGAACATGCATGTTGTCAGTGTGATTAATGAAGTGGGAAACTGTAGCAAGTCAGGGCCTGGGCTATGTACTGTCCTTTACAGGTCATATTTGTTTTCTGCTCCTAGAGATCAGTGGTCTCAGAGCGAGACTATGAGAGCTTGGTGATGATGCGGATGCGCCAAGCGGCAGAAAGACAGCAGCTGATTGAACAGCTCAAGCGGGAAGATGAGGAAGAGTCTCACACTTAGGACAAGAGAGTACGGATTTCCCCCACCCCATCATTCTTCATTTAAAAAGCTATTTTCTTAAATTAAGTCAATAAACCTGCTTTTTTAAAACTGTTTTAGGACTGCAGACTGCCATCAACTGCAGCCTGTATCTGTTTCCCTCAAGGGAAAAAATGATTGCACAGGCTTCTGAGCAAGCACGCTACCTCATCAGCCTGTGTACTTAAGAGTAACAGCCCGGTCACATGATTTGAGAGGCGCAGTCAGAATGAACTCCAGACTCTTCAAAAGTTGAAGCTTCTTTGTTCCTGAAAGCTTGTTCAGGAGCTGTGGATTCAGAAGGTTTCAGCAACAATGGTTCAGAACACCCCACAGAAAGATGTCAGTCTTTTTAGATAAATGTTTTATTAGTATTACCCCTACAGCAGGATCAATACACACAGTCCAAAACAATCCAGCATTGCAACTGCTGCTGTTAAGATTATGCAGCCCAAACCCTGAAATGTTCACTACACCTTTCTGTGCTGCTCTAAGGCTATTTCAGGAACCACGTGTTATGCTTGAATGGCAGTCTTGGGACTAAAGGTCTGACGCTGCTAATCACAATTCCATTTGGGAGAGAAATTGGCTTTGCTGCCAAGTGAAGGGATTCTCAAAAGGGCAACATGCAGGTTTAGCCGCCACCACTTCAGTTTCAAGAGATTAGAGTATATGCCATTTGTGCTTGGCCTCCCCTCCCCGTCACCCTCTCTGCTCTCCCTCCCATGGACTGGATGGTGGTATGCTCTGAACTCTCAGCTCAGCACATACCTCTCTGGGGCAGCCCTAAGGAAGAGACAGATAAATCTGTTATTTGAGTTCTCTCTCCATGCTAAATAGAGGATGATTAAAATGTAAAAGGATAGTATTTGCCAGACTATCATTTGGATGAATGCATAGTTAGACCCCTCTGCTCTCTGTTTATGATTTACCTTTAGTCTGGACTGGGCATGTGTTCCTCCCCTAAGGCCTTGTACAGAGATGGCAAGCTTCCATTAAGTGAACTTTTGTCTCCATGGCACTCCCCCCCGACTCACCCACATGAGTGCCTGGAATCTGGGACAGAAAGGAACTACTCAAGGGGAGAAGTTTGCTGTCAGTCCTGTGTGAGATGATACACAGCAGGGTCTTGTCCAGGTAGAATGCAGAAGTCTTCCTTGCTATTCCTTGTGGAGGCACCACACCAACGTCTGGCCCACGCCTGTCATGCTGACCACTCGGTAACCACAGCTCTCTAGCTTGTCCAAGACTATCCGGGGTGCATCATTCACATAGTACTCCCAGCTGCAAGCAGGCAAGAGGGGAAGAAGTAAGATGAGGTGGAAAAGAAAGAGACAAGGATTTCCTTGTGGAAGTGACCTGTCTCGGGCATCACTAATAAACCAGTATAAAATACTGCAGTGAACACACCCGGCATACAGCCTGCATGATGCAATGTCTTGGTTGACTAGGTGGTGGAGGCCAAAATCCACAGCTTCCAAACCAAGGGGGAGAAAGGCTGTCAAGAATAAAGTAGTCACCTAAAATTCAAGGGTGGTTTGGGAACTGGTTGACCAAAGCCACGTGCTGACTGATTAACTGGACTGAAACTACAACTGAGGGAGTTTACAAGTATGTGGTAGGGAATCCATGGAAAAAGAGGATACTCTCTGCAAACCAAGGAGGAAAACAGGGCAGAGACTTCAAAAACAGCACCTTTGGCAACTGCAGCACAGGAACAGCCTGAGCTTTTCCTTCAGTTTTGCTGTTACTGGGAAGTCGCAGATCTGAGAGCTCACAGGGCCTCATAGCTCCCTGTTATCACACTATGTTGTTACTGCTTACACCTAGGCCCTAGTTTACCTGGCTGGACTATTTTGGAAATGAAAAAAAAAAATCCAACAATTCAAATGTTTCTAAGGAATTAAAAAAAAAGTTTGCCTACATCAGAGCACATGTGCGAGTCAAGTGGTGTTTTTCTGAGCCTGTGCTTGAAATCTGGGAGTTGGGAAAAAAATGCTGCCTTCAGCCAAGTACTAAGCCTTTGAAAAACCAGAAGTCATCTGTGCTCAACAAACAGCTACCAAATAAGCACTGACTCTTCTCTACCCAGGCATTTCAGAGCAGTCGCACACTGTGAACGTCTAAGAATTGACAGGTGGGATTTCTGTCCAGCTTTTATTTCTCTAAAGTTTCTGACAAGCTCTGTGAATGTTCAAGCAAAAACTTTTCCTTTCTTCCATCTGATCCTGGAGGTTGTTTCTCCACTGAAGACCTGAGGGCTGCAAGACTGCTTCCACTGTAAAGAAAATAGCTGGTGATTGTAAAATGGAAGATTTGCACAATGCAGACACAAAATAGGCTGAATTAGATTGGGAAACAGCAGACCCAAAATGGCAAGCATATCCCTGAGTGCTGGATTTGGCAGCCTTACTGTTCTTTTAACACAGTCTTTTTGGATACAACATTTATTCAAACAGATGGGATAGGCTTCATAATTGTTGAGCTCTTAGATGATTCACAGCACCAGATAAGCTGATAATGATGGGATACAGGATCATTAGTGATGTTTGGGCATCATAACAATGACTCTTCTGATTTTGATATGAATAGCACAAAAAAACATTTCCAGACAAAGTTGCTATCTAAGATTGCAAAATATTCATGGATTGGTGAGTACTTTTAAAGCATGAAATAATGCTAAGATGTAAAAGCTTTTTTTTGTTGTTGTTTCTTAAGACAGACTATACTTTGCTATAATTATAGATGTGGTGTAAAGATAATACATATTATTACAAGTGCCTTTGAACTTAATGCTTTCTTAAGAGGCTTTTCACATGCGCTTCAGATTCACGTGTTGAAATTGGTAAATATTATTCCCATTATGCAGAGAAAGGAACTGAGGCAGGGATTATTTGTTACTTGTGGGAACCTAAAAAAACTGAGTGGCTGAGCTAAAATCAGAAGGAAGGTTGGTTTGCCCAGGGCCTTAAACACAACTCCATATTCAGCTAAACAAAAGATTACATACACGTATCAAATACACCACCATCTCTGCAACCAGTCTGAAAAAATATGGTGTGGCCATGAAAATTTGTAAAGTCTTTCCTCCCAGCTAAAAGCCAACAGGAACATAAAAGTCACCTGAGATTAGACTGTGCACCTGCACATCGTAAGGTGGTCCCAACTGCTCTGCCTTCCAGATACACCAGAACCAGAGGGCTCAAATAAAAGAGCTCATGCTGTGCATGGGGAGGGGACTGAATTAGAATAGGAGTATTTTCCAAATGCAGCTATTTTTAGTGATGAGCCAGTTTCCTCATAATCTGCACAGCTGCTCTTTCAGCTTCCTTAGTATGCAGTTTGGCTGTGTTCTGGGGAATAGCTAAATTAAAGTATTGGCAGGTGCCTTGGACCTCAACTCCCAGAATGGGATAAAGAGGCAGCATCCATTTTCATTTAAAATCAATCAGTTTTGATAGACTTCATAATAACAAGAGATGCCTGGGACAGGGCCCAACAGTCATCCATCCATCCATCCATCCATGTCTACCCAAGTGTACAGACTGCCCCTAGAAGAGTTTCCTTTTCTGCAGCAGGACAGCAGCCAAGAGTCAGGTTTGCAATCTTTACCACCATGCCGGCTCCTGGAAAAGAGCAGGCTAGTGCAGAACCTGGCTCTTTCCTTCTTAAAACTCCCATGCCTCTGGGGTTCTACTTCTATACATCAGATAAGGGGGCAACAATGCATTTCTGCATGCCAGCAGTTGATTGAATTTAATGAAGTGACATTTGCAGTAGCTAGTGCACAGCTGCATAACAGGATTGTGTCTCTCCTTTATTACAGGGGATTAAGTAGTTCTTTTGCATATTATAGTGCCCCAGCTGGTTCACATTACTTAGACCTTTTCTTTCAGGCTCCCTCAGAGCTTAAGTTTTTCAGACCCACAATGCTATGGGAGGGGCAATATTTGTGGCATCACATAGCTGAGTTTACTGTTGGTAATAAAGCCTTGCTTCCAGTTAGGTGGAGGGAAACCCTGCTAGGCAGTTGTGCAAATAGAGGACCACTCATTCCTCTTGGGGAAAAGCTTTGGGTTTCTGGCGGTGAGGCTGTGCTGTGCCAGGAAAGGTGACTCAGGGCTCACCCCTGGCATGCARCACTGCCTCTCCGGGCGTGAGTGGCCACATCCCTCTGAAGTTATTTTCTCCACCTCCTCTTGCTCAAGTGCAAATGGGGAAGACATGCCACAGAGATACAGGAGAATTACCCTAGATATAATACAAGCCATATGAAGAAATAGGTGGGCCCAAACCAAGCTGAAAATATTTGTCAGGCACTTAGCCACAGACTAGTGAGGAAGTGCAGAAAGGTGGTGAATCCATGAGCCAGGCTCTAGCAGCAGATCCTATAGAAAAAGCTCAGATCCCTTCTCCCAATCAGAAGTAAAATCTGGCACTCTGATACTTTACAACTCTGCACCTCCTCCTTGACTATTGGGACAGAGAATATGGAGGCATTTTATTTATCTTTTCATTGCCTTCTCTTTCCCCCTGAATCCTAGAGTTCCCTCAGGAGCCAGCAACACTTTTTTCTTCCTCAAGCCTCCTCTTCCCCCCCCCCCCAGGTCTCTTTTCTGTCATTGCATAACTCCCTGCCTGCTTCTGGGCTCGGCTTTACAAGCAGCTGCCTTAAGCTGACACTCCTGCCAATCTCATTGCCGCCCACAGAGTTCGAAATAGCAGCGCGGAGACTGCTCTGCTGGCAAATCCACCCTCGTGCTGCTAGGCAGAGAGCTGAGCGAGAGAAGGGGTACGAGATCAGTTTTCCTGCAGATGCAGGTGATGGCCTGAGTTTGCACTTGGAAGGATTTCTCTTCATCAGGGGCCTAAAACTTTTTTTTCCTCTTCTTCCCTTACTCTCCCACCTTATTCAGTTTATTAATTCACCAGGAATTGAAGACTTAGACCTTGATGTTTGCCAGACTGGTACTGTTTAGGTGGGTTTTCCTGGCCGAGCTGATAGAAATTGCAGAACAGAGTGGGAAGGAGAGATCCCCTTCTGTTTAATGCCTGGTTTTCCTCCTACTCCTCCTCTGTGCCATAGGGCAAGTGGGCAAGATTCAGCAGAAGTCTGTCTGCTCCCCTCTGTTGTTTCAATATACATTTGGGGTTTTGTTCTGCTTTGTTTTTCCTACAGAAAAGTAAGAATCTGAAATATCAAGTGGTAAAAAAAAAGTGGAACAAGATGTAAAGAACATGTCGGTAACATTTACAAGTTGCGCTGTGATGAAGGATGCTGTCAAACTCTGAGCAGAGAGATGCACAGAGACATGGAGAAGTGTAAAATATATACGACTTRGAGACAAACAGACTAACGGGTTGCTGACAGAGAGGGGAACAGGGAGTAGCTGTGATTCTGCATCCCAAGGAGAGGCTTGCAGCAGCTTTGAGTGGGGCTGGCTCAGGCACTCA
Source organism: Rhea americana (assembly GCF_003343005.1). Classification (NCBI taxonomy): domain Eukaryota; kingdom Metazoa; phylum Chordata; class Aves; order Rheiformes; family Rheidae; genus Rhea; species Rhea americana. The sequence goes on along the minus strand of NW_028186376.1, from coordinate 1,181,666 downwards.
GTAAAAGGGAGAAACCTCAGCTGAACCGCAATAGAGAGTATGATGTGGTTGGACAGGCTGGAGATCAGCTTGTCAGGTTGCATGACAGCAAAAGAGGCTACAGCTAGACCAAGGCTGCGAGAGGAGGGATGCATGCCCTTGACCAGAAGGTACTGGCTTCTCAGTGTTTCAGGACTGGAAATGGTAACAAGAGGGAGGCAGTTTGGCTACAAGGAGTAAGGACAGGATAAAGGCAGCAAGTGATGCAGAAAGATTGAAAGGCTCATAGTGCCTATTCTGGTTCAGCTAAGGCATGCATCAGGTAACAGCTAGGAGATATTCCAAACATGTAAAAGGGAAGAGGAAGATCTGATGCTAAAATGGAGTCAAAACAAGAAAAAGAAAAAACTAACTGAAATATCAGGAAATGTTTCCTGCAGGTGAGCATTAGCAGGCAAGGTAAAGGACACTTGGATACCCCTTCAATGTCTTGATTTACACCACCTAGAATCATACAATTGGTAAGGTTGGAAGGGACCTCTGGAGATCATCTAGTCCAACCCCCCTGATCAAGCAGGGTCATCTAGAGCATGTTAGGGTTGCATCCAAGCGGGCTTTGAATATCTCCAGAGAAGGAGACTCCACAACCTCTCTGGGCAACCTGTTCCAGGGCTCTGTCACTCTCACAGTGAAGAAATTCCCCCTCATGTTCAGGCGGAACTTCCTGTGGTTCAGCTTTTGCCCATTGCCTCTTGTCCTGTCGCATAAAAAAGAGTTTAGTCCCATCCCCTTGACACTCTCCCTTCAGGTACTTATACACATTCATAAGATTCCACCCTCCTCAGTCTTCTCCTCTCGAGGCTGAACAGGCCCAGCTCTCACAGCTGTTCCTCATAGGAGAGATGCTCCAGCCCTCTGATCATCTTTGTAGCCCTACGCTGGACTCTCTCCAGTAGCCCCATGTCTCTCTTGGACTGGGGAGCCCAGAAGTGGACGCAGGACTTGAGATGTGGCCTCTCCAAGGGCTGAGTAGAGGGGCAGGATCACCTCCCTCGACCTGCTGGCAACAGTCTTCCCAATGCACCCCAGGATACCGTTGGCCTTCCTGGCCACAAGGGCACATTGCTGCCTCATGGTCAACTTGTCATCCACCAGCACTCCCAGGTCCTTCTCTGCAGAGCTACTCTCCAGAAGGTCAGCCCCCAGCTTGTACTTGTGCATGGAGTTACTCCTTCCTCAGTGCAGGACTCTGCACTTGCCTTTATTGTACCTCATGACGTTCCTCTCCATCCAACTCTCCAGCCTGTCCAGGTCTCTCTGAATGGCAGCGCAGCCCTCAGGTGTGTCAGCCACTCCTCCCAGCTTGGTATTATCAGCAAACTTGGTGAGGAGGCACTCCGTCCCCTCATCCAGGTCACTGATGAAGAAGTTGAACAGGATGGGACGCAGTACTGAGCCCTGGGGGATGCCACTAGCCACAGGCCTCCAACTAGACTCCACACCACTGATGATGACCCTCTGAGCTCCCCCTTTCAGCCAGTTCTCAATCCACCTCACTGTCCACTCATCTAACCCACACTTCCGGAGCTTATCTAGGAGGATGTTATGGGAGACAGTGTCCAAAGCCTTGCTGAAGTCAAGGTACACAACGTCCACTGCTCTCCCCTCATCTACCCAGCCAGTCATGCCATCACAGAAGGTTATCAGATTGGTTAAGCAGGATTTCCCCTTCATGAGTCCAAGATGACTACTCCTGATCACCTTCTTWTCCTCCATATRYCTGGAGATGACATCYAGAATGAGMTGWTCCATCACCTTTCCAGGGATGGAGGGGAGGCTGACTGGCCTATAATTGCCTGGGTCCTCCCTCTTGCCCTTTTTGAAGACTGGAGTGATATTGGCTTTCTTCCACTCCTCAGGCACCTCTCCAGTTCTCCAGGACCTTTCAAAGATGATGSAGAGTGGCTTGGCGACAACATCCACCAGCTCCCTCCGTACCCGTGGGTGCATCCCATCAGGGCCCATGGATTTGTGAATGTCAAGCTTGCCCAGAAGGTCTCTAATCCTATTCTCCTCAACCAAAGGAAAGGCTTCCTTTCTCCAGACTTTTCCTCTCATCTCCTGGCTCTGGGATTCCTGAGGGCTGCCCTTAGCAGTGAAGACTGAAGCAAAGAAGGCATTCAGTAATTCTGCCTTCTTTGTATCCTTTGTCACCAGGGCCCCTGCCCCATTCAGTAGCGGGCCCACATTCTCCCCAGTCCTTTTCTTGCTACTGATGTGTTTGAAGAAGCCCTTCTTGTTGTCCTTAACATCCCTTGTCAGACTCAATTCCAACTGGGCCTTAGCCTTCCTCACTGCATCTCTACATACTCTGACTGCATTCCTATAATTCTCCCAAGTAGCCTTGGGGAATGCGGTGGCTTTCAGAAAGCACTGTGAACCACAGGAGTTGTTTTAAAATGCAAACTGAACATTCACTGCATGTTCAATTTAAGGAGCAGCTGCTGAATGTACAAAACCCACATCACTTTTTAAGGGCACTACTGGTATACCAGCTTCCTGCACTCCAGGGTATGAGGATGAGTCTATAGTTTGAGACTGGTTTGTACAGACACCTCAAAAGGGTCACTCCTCCATGCAGTTTGTGTTTATTTGTGAAGAACATTTCAACTCAGATTATATGAAATGCTTTGAAAATTGCAAACAAAGTCTATTAAAAGGATCATCAACATAACCCATTCCCAGAGGAGGCATGTGGACAAAGGGCTGTTCTCCATCTCTGTTGCAAGGATGCAAGACACAGCTGAGAAAACTAACCAGGCATTTCAGGCTTATCAAGGTGTTACCTAGGTTTTTTTCACTAGCAACCTAATCCTGAGCTTAAAGGTGGACATGCAGTTGGAATCTGCTATGATGGGCATGAGGGAAGCTCTGGGGACAATGAGGAAAGGCAAAAGCATGAGTCATAATACAGGAACACTTACAAGTGGTTACCCAACATGTTCCTCTTTGTGGCCCCCAGGTAGTTCATCAAGTTGGGATCCGAATGTTCATCTCCCACCATGGTTGGGCCGACTTCCTGCAGGGAAATGCAGCAGAGCAGCTGAGTGATGTACTGTATCATGTCCACCACCTCCCCTTCCCCAGGATGGCTCTGGTAAAAGGTTGTTCCTGCACCACAGGGACCAGGTTTGCTTCATGCCCACCTCTGTCCAGGAAACAAACAGTGGACTATGAGGGACATTTGCAGCTCTCGAAAGTCCCAATCCTAAAGCCATGCACTGGCCTCAGGCACAACCAAGAAAAAATGCATTAGGAAGGGAAGGTTTCCAGTGCTATACTTCAGCTCCCACTGCTATTTGATGCAGGTTCCTTTGCTTGGCACTGGGGAGCAGCATTGTGTCCAGCTCAGGACAGAGTCACCTACGTGGTCCCCAGAGAGGATATTTGTGGTTTGCTCCCAGAGGGCCACCTGCTGGCTGAGCCCATGCTCTCCCTGTCCTGGGGTCGACCACAGGGGATCTCTGCAGGACAGCACTGAGGAAGTGACAGCCTCCTCACCCAAAACTGACGAGTCTGTAAGTTCTTCCACGTAATCATGTTTCCTGTGACCACTCACGTTGGCCTGGCAGAACCCAGCTTTGGGAATGGCTGCACTAGGGAAAAGTTGGAAGAAAGGGGAGAGAAGGCATCAGGGAGTGATTAGGTAGAGGAACATCAGTGGGGCGACAAGGGACCACCACTGTCCCTTGAAACTGAAAGGACAGCAGAAAAGCTGAGGCTAGATAACCAGAAACACGAGTCATCTTGCCATCTAAACCATCAGACAGACTTCCCACATGTCATATGGAGTGTATGTGTGCAAAAACACTTTTGCAGAGTGCTCAAAAAGTGCTATTTTGGGAGACTTTCCTGATCTGAAGGAAGTCCAAAACTAAGAATCAGGGCTTATCAGATAATCATAGCTCAAATATGATCTCCTTTCAACTGAGCCACAACAACCACCTGCAGGACAGTTGTCAACCCTGCCAGCAGGCAGCACCCAGCCTCCCTGGGACAGTAAAGCTGAAAGATCAGGAAAACACTGGATCTGACTGCTGGTTTTTACAAGAGGAACATTGCATCCCCAAAATAACATGTAAGTTAGGACTGCAAAAACAGAGAAAGAAGGCCCTGAGGTGTTGACACAAGTGTCTCACCTTGAAGTGGGGGGAATAATTCCAGAATCTCTGAATATGGGCCATGAACGCAAGAGCTGGCTGCATTGGTGAGCAGGATGGAGACAAGCACATAAGATCACATGTGCCTGCATCTTGGGACACACAACTCGCCCTCCTTTCTTGGTGTTGATCTGAGTGCTAGGATCTTCAACCCTCCAATCCCACTCCTGCAGACTCCAGACTATTCCTCTGTTGAAGACAACAGCAAGTGTCTAATTTATTTTAAGTCCTATCTACGCTACACAAAGAAAGTTTGTGAGCGAAAGCCGTTTCTCTAGGGGATGTCAGCTATCCACTGACACCAGCAAACCTACCATTAACAACACTATAACATGAAAAAAATTGCTTGACCCTAAGTAATGGCATACCTTTTTGAGCATACCCCAGATCCTCTATTCTCTATCACCTCTTAAAGAAACCGAAGTCAGGAAACAGACCAAGGGCCTTGCAGCTTTGAGCAGTGATTGCAAAACCCAGTCTGTTTGTGCTCTGCACACTCCATGCAGTGGTCCACTCTTATGCAACAGAGTGACCCTTTCAGTTCCAGAAGCAAACACAGCAGAACAGGAAGTTGTACACTTTAACTTCATGGTTAGTTTAGCAGTGAAACAGATGAGGGAGAGACAATGTGGCTCAGTTCTGTGACTGTGCACAGCACAGAAAGCAGAGAGTTTGCACTGGCCTAGAAAAGCCATGGTATGCATGTTTTCAGGAAAGCAGAAGAGCAAGAACTGAATTTAGCAAAGAGGGCAAAATCCTTTTCTCACAGCACTGATTAGCCAACAGACTCTGACAAACTGCAGGTAAATCAAAGTCTTAGGAAGAGCCCAGATCAAAGCCCAACAAACAGCTCAACTAATCAAATGTGTTTTAGTTAGCTGTATAAGAGTCAGGTACATTCCTACAATTAGCTATCTGGAGAGCTGGAAAAGATATAAATGACATAGAGGAACAGCCTTTTCCATTAGAGTTTTTCCCCCTGCAGCATACACACCTGCAGCCTGTCTCAAGTCTGAGCCACTCATTCCAGCCAGACACACAGCATGCAAAAGAAAACAATCTGTCCAACTCACAACCTTCCTCTGCCTCAGTTGTTGCCTGGAAAAAGCAGGAATTTCAATCATTCCCTGCTAGGATGGGCTGTTCTCAGTTGTGGCTCAACACCAAGTTTAAGGTCAGAAGTGTTTGCTCTGCCCCAGAGAGTCCAAAGTCTTTGGGGACCTGTCAGGGAGCCATGTTCTCACCAGGGCTTCCTGTCCATATGAGGGGCTTCTGCATCTCTCGTAAGTCCCAGTCCTAAAGCCATGCACAGGCTTCAGGCACAACCAGGGGAAAAACACACAGGGCACATCCCTGCCCCTCCAGGGCTCATCTCCAGTGAGATCCCACAGAGGGTTGAGGGACATGCTGGAAACGCACCTGCAGCATGGCAAAGCCATCTAGCTTTGATCTAGCAGCAACATTATATACTTCAGACTTACTAGCTGCTTAATGAAATGCTTTTGTCCACCCGACACCACCATGGTCTCCCTGTGTCATTAACTCTGCTAGCCAAATAAAAGCTAACCTGCTTTGCCTGCTTATTCTCTCATTGGATAATTTCAAGCTGTTCACCAGGTCAGTGCAGTGGTTTGCCCACACAGACCTAATTTCAACCAATATTTTGAAGTAGCACTGTGGATAGGAGATATTAAACTAGAATATTTAAGTACCCTGTAGGTCCCCACTGGGTTCCAGAAGTGTGTAATGGAAGACGTTCTTCAACTATGGTAGGCTGCATCTTTCACCAAAGTCCTGCCAGCTTGTTGATTTTTTTTTATATATATAACCACATTCTTCCTATTGCAAAACTACATCTTCATATTTTGGCCTTCACACAGATTTTGGCCCCCTTGGGAGGGAGAAAAAACAAACAAATACATATCTATCTGCCTTGAAGTCCTGGCACTGCAAGGCAGCAGCAACTGGGATGGCAATAACTGTACTGAAATACTGCAGGCTGCAGATTCCTCAGTTGATAAGAACTAACGTTTCCTTTATCTCATTATATCAGAACAAGAGGCTACAGCTCTCAGTGTGGTACTCTGAGAGAGATCCCTGCCACCGACCAGGGGCTGCATGGTAACCTTAGCACCAATAATGCACTTCCTTTCAAACGCAGCTCAATTTTCAACTGGCACAGCACAGCCTGCAGAACCACAAGCGGGGCTATCCAGGGATGAGAGACAACCTACAGTGAGGATGCATGGTCAGACATTAATTTCTCCGATGTACTCAGGAGTCTATAACTACTTTTTACAGGTTATGTTACTCACTATTTGAGACTTGCAGTTTTTACTGTAAGGTTTTACTCCACTTACTGACGGAGTGGCCAATAATGGGCACTAGAAGCCCTCTTCTCCTCCCAAGCTGATGTTGCACCGGAYGGCACTAAGGGGATGGGGTGAAGGAAGGCTGTGATCACAGCAGTGCAAAGCCCTGTTTGTCGTCCCTGTATGTCTTTTCTGCTTCTGACACCTGTGGCTGACTGAAGCGACCTGGCACGTTGTCTGGCCATGCTGGGGCTGGTGCTGCCGCGCACGGCCACAGAGGTGGGCCGTGGTCCGGGCAGCAGTGCCACTGACCTCCCGCACACCCGGGGATGAAGCACGGGCGGCGGAGGCGGGGGGGGGCCCGCGGCAGCCGGCAACCCATCTGCGCGGTGCAGAGCTGGGCAGGCCGCGTCGCAGCCCCGGGGCCGGCTTCGCTCGCCTCGGACCCTAGGCTCCGAGCAACGGCCCCTCCGCGGCACCGGCGGCGGAATGGACTCACCATGCGGATCTGCGTGCTGATGAGCAGGTAGGGCATGGTCCCGGCGCCGCCGCCGCCCCAGTGCAACCTCCACCGCCGCGGGGGCAGCGCCCGCTCCGGCCCCACGCCTCCTCCACGCCCGCCCCGTCTGCGCGGGCTCCGCGGGCCCCCCCGCAGCGGCGCGTCCGCCCCGGTTGGGCGGGATCTGTCCCCGCCCCGCCCTGGGCACCGCGGCGGCCGCCAAAGCCCCAAGCGGCAGCAGGGTCTTCCCCATGGCCGGGCGTCAGGTTGTTTGGCGTCACCAGCACATCCTTTCCTAGGGGTTTTTACCCTGCAGTGTGGGGGGTTATCTCTCTTCAAAAACTGGGGGCGAGTGGGGTTCTTTTTGAAAGTAGGATACAAAGTATCTGTCAATCAAAAGGAATATATATATATATATATATATATATATATATATATAGTGTGTGTGTGTGTGTGTGTGTGAAATAGGCATAGCGTAAGCCATTACTACCAATAGAAGTTTGCCCTTAGAGACCAAGGTAAAAACCTGGGAGAGCTGGTCAATAAAAATCTAGAAACCCTTAAGTAAAGACACAGTATGTTTTATATGTCCAAATGTACAAAATACTTTCTCTGCTTGGCACCGATTACTGCTTCATTTACCACTTACACAAGGAACTGTGACAGCTGAAAGAGAAAAGCCACTTTTCTGTCGTTTCCCTGTACCTTCCACAAGTCTTTTTGTAACTTCAGATGAGACTAGACTTAATCTGTTTGCAAAGTAATGCACAGGAACAAATCCCAGCAGAGCTCCCAGGAGTGCCCACGTGCTACTGCTGTACAACACAAGGGAGAGCAGACATTTTCTTCTCCTTTGCTTAGAAAGCTACTCAGAGCTTCACAACTGAGCTAATTTCTCCRTTTCTCCACTGCTCAGAGCTGCTAGCTTTCCTAGGACTTTGCCTGGTCCAATCTTATACCCACATTTTTTTCTGTTATTGGAAATTTAAATGAAAATATTTACAAGTGAAAAGAAAAAGCTGTGTATGTCTTTATTTTAGAGGTGATTCTCTGTTAAAAAGAAACGGCACTCTTTGATACAAGCCCCAAAAGCTGTGCAGGTTTTCATTTTAGAGGTGATTCTCTGTTAAAAAGTGATGGTATTCTTTGATACAAGCCCATTTGCCAACTGGGTGTTACGGCACCAACCTTAAAATGTGTTACTGGTAGTCTGGATCTGAGGAGAGAACGAAGGTGATGAGAAAACTGCTTGAAAACCAGCTCACCTATGCTTTGGCCATTGTGCTTGGACATTTACACCAGAGGGCTGTGCTGCCATTCAGAGAGACCTGGACGGGCTGGAGAGTTGGGTGGAGAGGAACCTCATGAGGTTCAACAAGGGCAAATGCAGGGTCCTACACCTAGGGAAAAATAACCGTAGGTACCGGTACAAGCTGGGGGCAGTACAACTGGAGAGCAGCTCTGCAGAGAAGGACCTGCGAGTGCTGGTGGATGACAAGTTGACCATGAGSCAGCAATGTGCCCTTGTGGCCAGGAAGGCCAACGGTATCCTGGGGTGCATTGGGAAGACTGTTGCCAGCAGGTCGAGGGAGGTGATCCTGCCCCTCTACTCCGCCCTGGGGAGGCCTCATCTGGAGTCCTGCATCCAGTTCTGGGCTCCCCAGTGCAAGAGAGACATGGGGCTACTGGAGAGAGTCCAGCGTAGGGCTACAAAGATGATCAGAGGGCTGGAGCATCTCTCCTATGAGGAACAGCTGTGAGAGCTGGCAGCCACAAAGTCATTACTTTGATCTGTTGGAGAGACTCAAGTATCTGAGTTCCCAAAACAATGGAAATGGCATGTAGTTTTTACACGTTTCCTGAACTAGCAGGAGCACACAAGTAGTGCCCCAGCTGCTGGCAAAGGGGCATTGCATGCAATTTAAAAGCAAGCTTCAGTCACTTGCAGCCATTGGCAGCTTCTCTGCCTGGCTCACCAGACACAGGTTGAAAGCTGTAATCAATTTCTAGCTTTGTTAATAATATTCAGAAATAAAGGACTCAAGTTGAAACCAGAAGAAGGATGTTCCTCTGACAGCCGAGGCTGGGCTGTGTTATATTACATTCTTCCTGTTTGACCTGGGGGTTGGTTTCTCTATCCTGCCCCCCAAAGTTACTGATTAACACCAACAGGGGTCAAGAGAGATCATTAACATTCCTTCTTAGTAATCTCAAGGAAACACTGACAAAACAAAACCATGCTAGCCATTTGCTATTCCTAGCATGTTTGTTGTCTTTAGCCTGAAAACGAAAATAACCAACAGATGTTGATGTTCCTGAAATATGCTCTTATAAAGCCACAAATATCCCCCTGAATATATTCATTTCAAGCTGTATGTGGGGTACAGTATCCCATGGGTTAAACATTCACTTATTTAGATTATTTCCACACTAAAGACAATCTTCACCAAACCCCTGGTGTTAGAACAGCTCAACCTGGCAAATGTCTGTTCAAAACACACTTATTGTCCAGCCTAAACACACATTTGGCTTCTAGTCGTACAAGTTAATGCACGCTGTTGCCTTTATTACCCCATTAATGAAAAGCAAATGCTGTCTTCCATGTTAGAGGCAAGTCATTGCATGTATCACAGTAATTGCAAAAAAGAAAAAAAAAAAAAAAAAAAGCCCTTAATGCAGTCAAGAGCTCATGTCAGTACTGAAGGACAGATCCTGATTTCCTGACTGCAGCTGAAGGAGAGAGGCTGAGCAGCAGCTGTGTGAAGGGGAAAGCAGGAGGGAGAGATTGTGTATGCCAGCTGGATCCGTGTCCATAGAGATCTATTGAGAGATGTTCTCCTCAGATGAAACCCTGCACTACAGCCCATGACCAATTATTTAACCTGCAGTGTCTGGGCATGTGGCAGGAAAGGCTCCTGTTTCATGTCCAATATATGTCTTGCACAGAGGTAAAAGACATTTGGTAAGCTTTCCTCGTATGCATCATTTGTTCAAAGTTCTGGGATCCCTTTGCAAACAAAATGGTTCATAAACATGAATTTCACCTCTGTTGTGTTTGATTGCTATAGGAGTGCCAAAATTCATATAATCTTTGACCTCGGCTAGGCAGTCTCTGCAGTTACCTTACCTCCATCTCTCAGTCACAGAAAGTAATACAGACATGAAATCCAACTTCCAACATTAGATCCTTTTGCAAATAAAAGGAATCAAGGATTCTTACTGTGCAGCAGCCTGCCAAGCCCTCACTAGTAGGTTGAGCTCTTTTGTGGGGGAGAGAAAAAAAAAAGAGAGCAAAAAGAAAACAGAACCTGCACATAATGTTTTGCTATTGAATTTCCTGTTCAGATACCAGCTTGAGACAGCTTAAGCTATCTGCACAAAAGTGGCATGAGAGTGAGCTGTAAAATTCAGTGCAGTATATCTCAGAGGTACCATTCATCATCAGAAAGCAACTTATTACCATTTGGCACTGGCTCCAACAAGTCTACTTGAAGTCATTGTCAGACATGGCTTCACCTGCTTAGGACACAAATGGAGCCCAGTGGGGGCTGTTTGCTTTGAATCTGTTCATGTAATTCACATAAAAAAAGATGAAGAGTTATTTGGCTCCATCACAGACCATAGCCTTATTACTCACAATACAAGAGGCAAGTGGTATATGAGTAGCTTTATTTTTCTTCTTCCAACAGCAGCAGCTTTTTCTAATTAATGCTTTCATCTTTCTGTAGCATCCAATTAAATTTCTTGCACAGAATATTACTAATTGGATGGAAGGCAGCACCTAACAATAAGCATCTCCTGAATCTAGGTTATGTTTTTGCTTCTTAAAAGTAAACTGCACAGATCAAAATTCTAATCATGATGTCTGATTGCAAAGAGCCATCCCAAAAAGCTTGTATCGTAAAACTTATTAAAAAGCATATATATAAATAAAAGATAACTTAGCAAAACAGTGTACTGCTGTATGACAAAATGCAGAAGAATTTCAAGGAGACAGGCGATGGAAGCTAGCCAGACCATTCTGTGGGAAAAGGAGCATCAATAGGGCATGTTGACCCATAGCCATGGTCACATGACTGGGCCTATGCCAGGGTGGTGCTACACCTGGGCTTTGAATTAAAATTAGTGACAAAAGTACTATACATGTGTATAGTACATAAAAACCTCTTATAGTGCCCCCCCCCAGTGTTCCTCACCATGGACCGATGCTCAGCCGTGCCTTGGATTCTCCCCCGCCTTTATTGCCTTGATCAGTAAACTTCTGGGGAACCCTCAGTTAGATGCAGAGGTAACAAACGCTCAGTATCAACCACAGTGTGCCTTGTATTTGCATATCCGTTCTTGCTGAGGGTCCAGGTGGTGTGCCCACCTCACCCTTACAACTGCCAACTATGGAAACGCTGGAGGTACACGGGAGGCACAGGTCTCTGACTGTATGGAAAACGGGAAAGAGTTCATATGCTAGTTCAGCAGTCTGTAAGTTAGCAGTAATGCAGGGTCCTTTACCTCTCTACTAGATGAGAGTAATGTTCACTTTCTCGATCATCAGATGAGGCTGTTACTGAGAGGCTGTGTACTTGGAACGCAATAAAGAACATGTTTAATTTGTCTTTTTAGCTAGTAATCAATACAGTCTGTAAGCTATTAGAGGAATTACTAGTTTTCCTTTTGCTGTCCCGGGAAAATACATCTCTAGTTTCAAGCTTGGCATATGCAACTGATTACAGACCACTGCTTTTTAGGATCTCACCAGAAATTAAACTGATCCACAAGTTCACTGCATTTACTGTAGAATGAAAAGCCACAAAACAAAAATACTCTGGCTCATTATTTTTCCATTAATCATTTTTGCCTTACACAGAGTCGATTTTAACTCAAAATACCACAGTCTAAACACAGCAGCCAGCTGCTCTTTACATTCACTACACAAGGTCCTTGACCAGTGACAAGTAGGTCATTATGAATGGCAGGCTCTCTAAAATAACCAGTGCCTACTCACATTAGAAGGTTAATTGATGGGATGTGGGAGATCTTGTGGCCTCTCCTGAGCTAGCTCAGACACATGAGGTCAGCGGGGAAGTCTGCATCTGCTAGGCAGGCTCTGACACATACCCTGTTTTAGCGCTGTCCTATTGGTGCCCGTTGAGCACTGTACCATGCCACAGGGCATGTTTCTTGTCCCAGAGGTTCCAGCAGAGGTAATGGAAATAACTTTTGGGGGGCAGCAGCCCAAGCCATCTGTAACAAGCCATTTGTAAGCACCTCTGCTTGAGGGGATAATTTGCCTTTCCCACATTAAAAGGTTTTATATTTCAAAAGCATCACACTTTGTGAAAACTTGATGTATGTTAAAGTAATTGCACTTCTTTTTAATAGTATTCCTAATTACTAAAGAAGTCTTTCACCAACAACATTAGGTCTTTGCAACCTATCCTCTCTGATCCCACTCCAGGTAATGAAGCCTGGAAGCACTGTTTTGATGATGAAGCAGTGATTTTCATACATGCACATTTTCATAGCATTCATAGCATGTCACATGTGCGAAATGAAAGACTTTGCCCCATGGAGCTGAAGATAAAACTGTCTGGGGAGCTAAGTTAGCATTAATAACGCTTGCATTATAGATACCATTTATAAACAATAATGTAGTTATCTTTGCAGTACTTTTGTGAATCGGATATTAGTATCCCTATTTTCACAGACAGGAAGATTGAACTACACAAAGTTAAAGTGATTTGCCCAAAACTACATGGTGAATCAGCAGGAGGGTGATTTTTTTTTCTTTCCAGAATCAGAGTTCCTTATGTCTCAGTCAAGAGGAGAGGACAAATGTGCATCCATCAAGTTGTGATACCATCAGGCTGTGATGACTATGCAGGAAGAAGCCAAAGAGAACAGAGACACAAGTGGCCTTGGTGCTTGTTGATTATCTTTGATCAGTGTATCAGACGTCATGCCACATGTCACTCACTGCTCTCAGTATCAGCATTCATACCCAGCAAGTCCATCTTCAGTAGTGAGCAGGCCCCAAGAGTCATTGTAAAACCAAATTACAAGATTATTTTAAAAGTAAAGCACTTAGAGAGAAAAAAAATCTTAAACTGGTCTACATCTCTGTTTGTTTTACCCAGGGCCTCACCATGCTCCAATAATATACTAGGCAGGCCTGAGAGTAGATGCTCTGAGAAGTATAAAGCTTCCCCACCAGCACTGGTAACTTATGCAGCTACCTCCAAACTGATCAAAAAGTTGGTCACAGAACCCTTAAAGATTCTGCTTACTATACAGAAAGAGAGGCTGTAACTATAAAGTGTCAGTATTTGATAGTGAGTCAGTGAATTAAGAGAAATGTAGTGCTCACTCATTTTTTGAGGACAGGAAATGAAAGAAGATGTAAATGTTTCTTACTTGCATGAAGGCTGCTCTCAGCAGTCCGAACAGGAACACTTGCTAAGTGTGTGAACAACCCAGTCCTTACTCCAACTAGCAATTTCATCTATGGTTTATAATTTAAATCCTCACATACAATCTTAGAAGAAGAATTAATGATTAAATGAGAATGGACATTGTTCTCTCTTTATCCCCGGTAGTCATTCCTTCAGGACACAGTGCTTCAGAACAGTTTGACAACGATGACAAAAAAGCCAGTGCAATTCTGGGGTTTACTTCTGAGGTATATATGTAACAGAGCAAAGAGATAATAACTGTGTCTAGCACGGCTCTGGCAAGGTAGCATGTGAAAGATTATGTGAGAATCTGAAACCCAATGAGTAGTGGATAAATTGAAAGGAGCTCACAAAACCCAAAAGGAACTAATTTATCTGGGAAGAATGAAAGAAGGAATATATGTATGTTTCCCACCAAACTACGTTTGTTTGTATTTACCATCTCCTAAATGTTCCTTCTTTCTAGCCGCTTTAGGGTGACTAAGAGGTACACATTATCTACGCCTTTATCAGTCACAGGTATATAACACGGACTAATAAAGCAAAAGAACAGTTTAAGCTTAACATCAGGAAAATTGCCAAGAGTAAAAGCTGCTGAAATACATAATAGAGTTACAAGAGAAATGGTGGAGGTTTATCTGCTAAGACCTTTTAAACAGGTTTGACAGACAACAGCACAGCATAAGACAAGAGCACATTCTGCAGTGACAAAAAAGAAGGAAAATGAAATCCAGTGGGACTTTTAAATCTTTAGGACACTACACCTACCTACCAAAATGCAGTTGTTTTCTGTTAATATAAGGGATTTAACAGGAAAGAACAAAGGGGTGCTGAACAAAGGTGCTGTTGAAACAGCACCTATCATTTTTTGAAATTATTTCTTTCAAAAAGACTCTTTTTATTACTTTCACAAGACTGCTATCTGCAATGCAAGACAAGGAAAGAGTACAATAAGGCTTCGGTGTGCTATTACTCAGATATCATCTTTAATATCCATGGGGCTACAAATTCTTGCTGCCATGAGCTGCTGTCATTGTTCTACTGAGGTCCATAGGGTTGGAAGTAATATATCAAGGTTTTATCACAGTAAATATGTTCCAGTGGCTTTCACCGAAAGCATCTATGTCAGCGAAACAATCTGAAAGGCCAGGAGTAGATTCTTAGTGCACAATAATGGGAGGCCAACAGCCAGAGGCAGCTATGTCTTTTTTCCCCGATATCACCAGAATAAAGCTTAACACCCAACACAGTTTTCAGCGATCCAAGACAAGAGCCCCGAGACTCCTCGCCTCTGCAGTGTGCTGGGGAAGCAGCTGTGTGGCACAGCAGCTGTGTTGGTGCAGAAGCTGTGTGGAGGCAGTAGCTGTAGCAGTGTGACAGTTACAGCTATAAGGGGTGTACTGGTGTAGTGGTGCTGCTATAGCTGGAATGCTGGTGGGGTGAGGTGGTTGTGTAGCTGCAAGAGCTGTGCTGATACAGTGATGGTGGAGCTCTAGTGATTGTGTGGTAGTGTAGCAGTAGTAGCTGTGCTGCTGTTGTGGGAGTGTAGCTGTAGTGTTTCTGGTGGTGACATAGCTGTACTACCCATGCTGGTGTGATGCAGTTCTGGTGGTTGTGTTGTGACACTGGTGTAACTGGTGTAGCAGTGGTACAGGTACAGCAGTGGTGTAGATGTTGCAGCTGCAGCCGTGTGGTGGTGGTGTAGCTGTAGCTGCTCAGCTGGTGTGTCAGTAGTGCACCTGTATTGGTCATGCTGGTGGAGTGGTGGTGGTGGTATAGCTGCAGTGACTGTGATGTGTTAGGGTTGTGTTAGCTGTATTAGCTGTGGTGCTGTGATGGTGCTGTAGCAGTTGTGGTGTAGCAGTGATGCAGCTGTAGTGGCTGTGGTGTTTGTGGTGATGGTGCAGTGGTGCACCTGTACTGTTTGTAGTGGTGTGGCATTTGTGGTGGTGTGGCTGTGGCACAGCTGAACTAGTTGTGGTGGTGTGGCATTTGTGGCAGTGGTACAGCTGCACTGGTTGTGGTGGAGTGGTAGTATGGTGGTGGTATGGCTGTAGCAGCTGTTCTGTGGAGGTAATGCAGCTCTAGTAACTGCGGAAATGTGGCAGTTGTGGTGAGGCTATGGTATAGCTGTACTGGTTGTGGTGGCGTGATTGTACTGTGTGGTAATGTGGTGGTTGTGGTGATGGGACTGTACTGGTTGTGACAATGTAGCAGCTGTGTTATGGCAGTGATGGTTGTGTGGCAGTTGTGGTCGTGTGGTGATGGGGTGGCTGCAGTGGCTGTGATGGTTGTGTTGGTGTGGCAGTGGTGTGGCTGTAGCAGCTGTGGTTGTGTGGCTGYGGTGGTGTGGCTGTATTGGTTGTGGGGTTGCAGCAGTTGCAGTGGTGTGGTGGTACTGCTGTATTGGTTGTGGCAGAATGCAGGTGGGGGCGATGTGTCAGTGGTGCAGCTGTAGTTTGTGATGGTGTGCTGCCTGCAGTGGTGCAGCTGTACTGGTTGTGGCAGTGTGCCAGTGCTGCAACTGTCCTGGTTGTGGAGGTGTGACAGTGGTGCAGCTGTTCTGGTTGCGGCAGTGTGGTGATTGTGGCAGTGTGGCAGTGGTGCAGCTGTACTGATTGTGGTTGTGTAGCAGTTGCAGTGGTGTGGGAGTGGTGCAGCTGCACCAGTTGTGGTGGTGTGGTGGTTGCAGTGGTGTGGCAATCATGCAACTGCACCAGCTGTGGCAGTGTGGTGGTGGCAGTGGTGCAGCTGTACTGGTCGCGGTGGTGTGGTGGTTGCAGCGGCGTGGCAGTGGTGCAGCTGTATCGGAGGTGGCAGTGTGGTGGCGACAGTGGCTGTGAGGGGGCGGCAGTGACAACAACAGGCCCCTGGCGGGCCCCTCCCGCTCACGTGCCCCACCACGCCGAGCCTACTCCTGCTGCGCGGGCGCTTTTGATTACGTCATCCGACTCCTTCGCGCCGGAACGGGGGCGGCGAAAGGAGAAAGCGTACGCC
Organism: Rhea americana; assembly: GCF_003343005.1. Taxonomy (NCBI): domain Eukaryota; kingdom Metazoa; phylum Chordata; class Aves; order Rheiformes; family Rheidae; genus Rhea; species Rhea americana. The sequence goes on along the minus strand of NW_028186376.1, from coordinate 1,165,213 downwards.
ACTCGCCATCTCTGCGCGCCACCCGGAAGGGAAGGGAAGTGGGTGTGGCGGAGCACGTGAACGGTGGCCGCGCAGGGACAGGCCAAGCAGGAGGTGCCGGGTCTGCGGCGTGAGTAGCGCGCGGCTCCCTCCCTCGCCGCCGCCGCGCGCTCGGCCCCCTCCAGCACCAACGGCTTCTGAGAGCGGCGCGCGGCTGCCCCGGCAACTAGGCCGCACGCCGTGGGGGGCGGCGGGCGCTGACGCTTGTTGCCCATGGCCCGGCTGGGCGCCGGCCGCCTCGCGCTCGGACTGGCGCTGGGAGCGGTGGCGGCGGGYGGCGGCCTGCTCTGGGTGCTGCGGTGGCGGCGAGGCGGGCGGCCCTGGCGGCGGGGGAACGGCCAGGACTCGGCGGGTGAAGGCGCCCCCAACGCCGCGGGTGCGGCGGAGGCCCCACGGCACCGGAGCCAGGGTAGGGTACTGCGAAGGCGGAGCCCTGCCACGCCCCCCACCCGCTGCATCGGGCCAGGGCGGGGCCCGCCCTTCCCGAGGTCGAGGCGGGGCGGCGGCGTGCGGGAGCTGCGGCTCCGCTCTCCCGTGAGCGTCCTGTGCCTGGTTTTAACAGCCTCGGGGCCGCTACATTAAAATTTGCCGCGAGGCTACGTGTGCGTTTATGTGTATCCATGTTTTATCAGCTGACTTGGCCTGGTTATGTACATCTTTTTTTGCCTTTGTGCTGGTCATCTCACCAATRCGCTTCCTCTAGCCCCCTCCAAACAAAAACAAGTGTCCTAACGCGTTAGGAAAAGTTAGGTGCATGTGGCAATTGTGAACCTTTAAAAATACTAAAATGGACGTTTGAGCTCTTATCTTCTCGTTTCTGAGCCCATTCAAAACTGAAGTATCAGAAAGTGAAACTGCATTTGTTAATAGTGATTAATTCCGGTTTTGAAATGATGCCTGTAGCACCAATGACTATGCAAGTGGGAGTTTTAAGTGTTTCACTTTATCTAGGCTACTCAGATCTACATGTTAATAAAAAGATTTCTTCCAGTTGCAAGCTTTTACTTGAATATCTTTATAGAGATGTATGAAGCTTTGTCACTGTTACTATGTCATGTGGAGGGAAGCAATTTGTAAATAGAATCCTTCCATTTGCCATGTTTCAGAAGCAGGTATTATGTACGTATTGCTTCATGTGCTGCATGTAGTAGCATATTCTGTACAAGAACTATAATGGTTAGTGATAACAGGAAAGTGGAGACTTACCTATATAACTTTAAATGACTTTAGTGGATGAGAACTGACAAATATTGCTGCAAAAAATGTCTGCCTGGTTCATCTGCCACTGGTTACTGACCATATGTCTTAGAAGAAATCCTTTCAACCAGTTTCATGTGACTTCACTCAGTCCGTGAAATGGCTAAGACAGAAGTATCTGCCTTTGCTGGTAATGAGAGTGGTGACAGCTGGCACAAGGGTAGGGTAGATGCTTAGAGGCAGTCTGCTTTAAAATAGCACATCAAGATTGTCTACTGCCCCTTCCTGAGGAACAGCAAAGACAACAGCATAAATTATATGAAGAAGAGTAAGAATGAATAAGAGATTATAATATGTAATTTCCTATTTAATAAAATTTAGATTTTAGAGTGGAATTTAGATATTTTAACACAATGTACTTGGGAAGATAATCCCTTTGTTTCTGAGAATCTGACAGCCTTTGTGAGTGTGATTTAATGGTGTTTAAAAAATACTTGAGTGCTCTTAAATTGTCTTAAGTGGTAGTAACTTGTGTTCCTTTAATAATGAAATTTAGTATGAGCTTTAAGAAAACATAATTAAAGTCCACTCATCTAAACTTATTCTTCTGTGCTGGATGATGATGCGAAATCTTTAAGAAATAGTGATCAGAGAGATCAACGAAGGTCTTAGATGTTCAATACAAAGCAATGACATATTTTGATGCCTAAACTGCTATTTTTTTTCCTAAAAAAAAATAAAGCCTTTTTTTGGTCTTTTTTGGCCAAAGGTGGCTTGCATTATCGTGGTTCATTGTCACACGTTATCCTGTAAACTAATTGCTTTCCTGAGTAATGGCCTCCAGAGTTGATTGTAAAGTGAAGTAGATTGTAGTATTTAAGTGTGACGTTAATACAGTCACCTGTAGAATAGAATTCATGTACAGTGCAGGCTTCAAAAAAAAGCTGTTTCCTCATCTGCAGTGGTTTTGTCATATTCGGTAACATTTTTTTACATCGGGAATTTTATAGTAAGGTTGTTGAAAGAACTCTATTTGCCCCTAATAAACATTGAAAGCATGTTCAGTGTGGCTGTGTGYTGACATCAGAGAATGGAATGGTAAAACAATTGAAGAAACAAAAGCCTTACGACAGGTCCATTCTCATTCATTTTCTGGAAACAAAAATTTCACAGGATATCCTATTTTGAATCCTTTCCCATTTGTGCTTTTTTTTTCTTCTTTTTTATTTTTTTTTAAGCCCTTCCCAGAAAGCAGCTTCCTGTAGAGGCAGGAGATGGTGCTATGTACACATCTCTTCTAACACATGAAGAGCAGGTGGATGTGCTGAATCGCCTTGACTTTGTGTTGAGGAACATTACAGAGCTACGACAAGAAGTGGAAGAGCTGCGAAACAGCTTGCAGCACTTAGCTGCAGAAATTGTTTTTGAAGTCAAGTTAGTATCATTCCTTCCCCTTTCAATATTTTTCTACTGTTGCATATTTTTACACATAGAAAATGTTTATACACACAGAAACACAACTACTATTGATCAAGAGTGTATTAAATCTGGAACTAAAAAGTAGAAAAACATTTTTTTTTTAATTTCCACTGGCATTACATCTTGATCTCCAGTGAAATTAATATAAAAGATTGTATATTTAGATAGGCTTGCATTTTTTCTTTTGAAATATTAAGTGCTGACACTTGTTTTGGATATATTCTATAYCAGAAAGGTTATTTGTTCTGTAAATTTTTGTCTCTTTTTACTGCTGTTTTCTCTCATGTTGCTGCCAACTGTAGACAACTTTTGGTAGAGACTGAAAGGTCCTGTACACTGCAAGATGTGTCAGGATTCCTTTGTCCCTCTCTTTTGAGGAAATCATAGGAATGCATACAATGTGATTGTCAGTTTTTATATGGATTGCTGTGGTCATTCTTGTTTTAACTGTAGGATACATCATTTGTTGTCTGGTAATGAGATATCTCTGTAAGCAAGAGCAACTAACCTTGTGAATTCCTTTGGTATTGAAAAAATTGGATAGAATGTACTAGAGAGGAGATAGGACAGTAGCAGACGTTTCACTATCAAATGTTTGTTTCTTTTTTTTTTCTTTTTTTTTTCTTTTTTTTTCTTTTTTTTTTCTTTTTTTTTTTTTGCCTTTCTTAAAGATCTCATCTGGAAGAAACCCAGAAAGTAACTCGGCGAAGGCGGTTCCCATTTGCCAGAGAAAGAAGTGATTCCACGGGATCGAGTTCAATTTATTTCACGGCCAGCTCAGGAACAGCCAATACAGATGATGGTGAAAGTGAAGGAGGGTAAGCACAACATGAGGTTAGAAGTTGCTTTTATGGGCTCTGATGACCAATTACTTACGTATGAGCCATATATAACATAAAGGAAGGTTCATTTGCTTTTCTTGTAGTAAGTCTACTTGTTGTACCTCGTAAGGAAAAGTCTATTTTCTCTCTGAAGCCCTTGAGATAAAGCCTACTCTTTAAAAATGAAAGTTGAAGCCTTACAGTGGCATTTCATCAGCAGTCTGGGTGCCATGTGACAGTTTCTACCACTGTGTGCACCCTGACAAGAAAGTTAACAGTTCAGTAGAGGGAAATCAGCAATGCTTTAGTCAACCTAACTGATACSTGTGGGATACAGATGTTCTCTTGAATTACAGCTTGGAGATAGTTTTAAAGTAGGTATGGTTCCCTGAGAATCTGAGCAACTGGGCGTAGTTCAAAACGAACGCTCATAAAAAGCTGCCAAAGGTTAGGACCAAAACAAGATTTGGAAGTTGGGAGTATCAGGAATCTGTTGCTAATCACAGAATGGGTAAGGTTGGAAGGGGCCTCTGGAGATCATCTAGTCCAACCGCCCTGCTCAAGCAGGGTCACCTAGAGCATGTTAGACAGGGTTGCATCCGGGCGGCTTTTGAATATCTCCAGAGAAGGAGACTCCACAGCCTCTCTGGGCAACCTGTTCCAGTACTATGTCAGTCTCCCAGGAAAGAAATTCCTCCTCATATTCAGGCGGAACTTCCTGTGGTTCAGTTTGTGCCTGTTGCCTCTAGTCCTGTTGCATGGGACTATTATAATATACTATGGGTGTTGTGGAGCTTTTGCTGGGGCTAGATATGCAGAGATAAATGCTGTGTTTCCAAACATGACTTTTAGAGAGAGGGAAAAAGACTGGGTTTTTTTTTAAACAATAATTTGATTAGGGCACCTTGTTGGAAAAAGTGTAGAAGAAGCCCAGCCTGGGATTCATGTGAGAGAGCAATCATATTTTGAATAAAATGTATATACAGTAATATATTTTAGAGCATCTGGAAAATTTGAGAAAGTTGAAGTATATTCTGACCAAACAAAAATTTCTTTCATTAGGGTATTTCCTGTGGATTTTTCAGTATGTCACAGCAATAATTGCATTCTTTAGGTTATCTGTAGAATTTGCATGTGTTAAACTATCCAGGTGAGATCTACAGTATAGAAGCAAGTATCTTGTGGTATTTGATGGAGAGCAAGAAGTCTGCTGGGTATATGTATTTGCCTGCCAGCTTCTCTTCTGTGCCTTAATCCAGTTGAGTTCTCTACCTTCTGAAGTATGTAAATATCCTCAAAAGCATGCAGTGCTGGCAATAAGCATTTTTTTTTCCTAAGGAAGTTGAAATGAAATATAATTTAAAGAGAGAAATAAATGATATCATTKAGAGCAAGGCAGGCAGAATTCTGATGTAACATTCTGCTGGTCAGCAGCTRGATGACTAGACCGCTGGTGCGAACTGACACCCTGTAACAGGGGTTAGCAATCACAGGACAAAGCTGCAGTTATTGTAGCAGGCTTCTGGAACAAAGGACACAGATCTACCAGAATGCAGTCTTTGCGAGTTCCGTAAAAACATGTCATTTTAGAGTTCTATCTCCAGTAACTGGAATAGGAGTAGGAAGGAGTTGATAGTCTCATCTAGGTTATCGAGCTGCTTCATTGCTTTGAAGTACATAGGCTTTAGAAATGTTCGTATGACAGGAAATTTAGAGAGCAAGTGATTCACGATGGAGTGTTATGCAAGATTATCAGAATAACAAGGTGCAGAGTGAAGGTGTATTTTAAAAATGTAATCTGTAGTTGGTTCTGAAGACAAAACCTGTGCTGTTTGGGTAATAACAGGTCTATTGACTTGTCAGGGTGCCAGCAGATATTTTGTGAAGCRTGCCAAAAAGGATGACACTTTTCAACAGACACCAGAACCAAGTATCATCTGATCATAAAAAAATAATTCATTTTAAGTCATGATACAGGCCAACAAGCATCTTGGTATTTACTCAGTCTATCTCCTCAGATGACCTCAGTGAACTGTGGAGCAGGGATGTATTTTACAGCAAACTTTGTTACTTTGTTGTGAACCTGGTGATAGTTGGTGGAGTTCTCACCTTTTATTTAACATCTGTAGATAGCTTTAAGAACTAGTGTGGAGAATTAGTGAATAAGCAGCTCTCACCTGCTTTCAAAAAATATTTGAATAGTAATCATTTCTGACTCTGGTATTCATCCTATACAAATAGATATAACATTAGTCTGTTCAGGAACAACTGCCTTTAGCATGCAATGTTGCCTTTTAGACATTAAAAGCTAAACTTTTTAAATAGAAAATCAGGGTAGGAAATGCACTTTTTGGAAAAGACTACTTAAGTTTCTTAGCAGCAGCTGAGAGGAAGAATAAAACTATCCTCACTAGATAAATTTCACCCATGCATTCATTTCTGGCAATTGCCTTATTTTAATTAGTTTTAGGAAAATGAAGTCCTGTTTCAGCAATCTCCCTGTATTACTTTGGCACTGCATTGGTCTTTTGGGCTTCTTTGTCTCCTCTTTCCATGTGCTTTTTAATTCCAGGTAGTGTGTTTTCATTTTCATTCAGGATGTGTGCTAGCCACAGGCCTTAACATACTAAAACATTTAAGAACTTTCTATCATCACAAGCTTGAGAAAACAGGCTGACAACATCCAAATCCCTTAATCTTTCTGGAAATTTTGCATTTATGAAGTTATGTTCATTATTACTGCTCTTTTTAAACTGACAGCATCTTGTATGAACTGTCTTGGAGAAAATGCATTTTTGTGGTAGAGAAAAAAGTGTATAGGACTCATTCATTGCTGYTTGTTTTTAAAAGACCACATTATGTTTCAGGATTATTCAATGTGGAAATTGTTTTTCAACTGAAGTGCTAAAAATCTTTGCAGCCAGCACTAAAATGCTGTAATGAAACAGTATTGCAACTGTGTAGTCCACAACTACACTGTGCAGCGGTGGAAAATAGTAAATCATATTTAATTTGAACTGCAGTGAGAATTTTAAGAGATGATGTTTAAATATAGAAAAAGAAGTAGCCAAAGGAGCTGACACTAGTGTCATCTAGCCCCATGTGGTTATGTTATCCATTAAATGCAGTGCTGCTTACATAGTCTTCAGCATATTTTTTTATAATGGTTAGTTTSCTGTCTTTGCAGTGATAAGACTGACTGTTGCTTTATTTCTTGTCTTAAAATTTTATACTATTAAAAGGTGTGTGTKTTAAATTACAGATAAGGTCTGGAGGTTGTGGTGAGTGAGGATATTTGTTTACTCTGTAGCAGAGAGGGTAAATGGTTTATCATAATTAATGGTTCTTGGAAAACTGAAGCTAGGCCAGATGTGTCGTTATCTGTGTGCGGCCAAACTGCTGTTACTGCTTTCTATAGATACGGACCTTGGTCACATATCTTCGTCTCCAGACGAAGACTGCTTTGCACACAGAGCACTAGAATTTCCCTTAGAGAACAGTGAGAAATTTGGACAGTACAAATGAGATGATCTAGCAGTTTTCTCTAGCTACCTGAATGGAGTACAGCATCCAATGTCCTCTCTCTGTCCAGATTGCAATGACTTCTAATGGTAACAGAGAACCTTTAAAGTTCAACATGAGGCTTGGGCACATCTTACTGAGATGGCAACTACAAAGAGCATCTAGAATTAAACATTTATGGGGTTCAAGTAATCTACTTCAGGAAGAGAGACTTCTATTTAGATAGTCCAACAAAAACTGAATATAGATTTGCATATTATTAGATTATTGGCTAATGTTGGCTTCTTTAGTTAAGGTAAACAGGTAAATGTGAGGAGGCAAATAGATCATGAATGTTTTTCAAAAAAAAAAATAGTTGTTTGAAGCAATATTCTTAAACCCAGGCCTAGTTCTATAAATAGACACTTCTTTGCAACAGCGTCAGTCGATATAGAAGGCCTTTCAAATTTCCAACCTAAGTGGAAAGTGCCTTCTGAAGTGCCTATATATGATTTGGGAAAGCCCAATTTTAACCATTTTCAGAAAGTTTGATCTAAATTCTGTTTTATTTGACTTAGCAGCTAGTCATTGTCTGGATTTTTGTGCTTGTGGTGTCTTTGTGTGGCTCTACTGTCTCCTTGCTAGACTTTTCATGTGAAATAGTTTTGATCACTCTCTTACTGTTTTATACCTTTTCATATGTTGGTATGAACAAGCTCTTTCATACTTAATGCTCAGATGGAGGTACTAGATTTTGCCAAAACAGCTATTGTGTCTGAAATTTCCAGGATCAGATTAAAACCCTCAAGTTACATCTTCCACATGGGTGAGTGAGTGTGTTAGATCTTCTGCTGAAATTCTTTTCTATAATCTGTAAGTTGATATGTCCTAGGTCTATTTTTAGTATTTTTAATTCTTATATTAGAACTAAAAGGCCTAAGAGAAGCTGTTACAATTTGTAACTATATAGTATTTGAAAAAGATATGGGCACTTGTCACTGAGACTTCCTTTCTTCAATTTTCTGTGATTGTCTATGCTACATGAGAGGTATTGAAAAGTGTGTCATTTGAGAGATTTGGATTTTATAGAATTCTCTGGGATAAACTCCAAGGTATATTCCTCTTCCTCTATTAGGAGGATTTGGTTTTTGGATACCATACGTACACAACTGTGTCATAGATAGCCAGTATCTGCCTCAGGCTAATTTTGCATTTTGTGTTTCTGAAAGGTACACCACAGCCAATGCTGAGTCTGATTATGACCAGGGGTCAGAGCGAGAGAGTGARGAAGGGGAAGATGAAGTGAGCTGTGAAACAGTGAGGACTGCACGAAAGGATTCCTTGGACCTAGTCAATGAGGATGAAACGCATTTAATCTTAGATTCCTCAGTAGAGGATGGACTGGGTCAGCTACTGCAGCAGGCTGACCAGTTGCATAATGGAGATGATCAGGAGAAGAGAGAAGGATTCCAGCTGCTACTGAATAACAAACTGGCGGTAAAGGTTGACTTTTTATATTTCCAGCAATGATTTTTTTTTTCTTTCAACTAAATGGCCAGGAGAGAGGGAGTTGCATATTTTAGTAGGATCTAGATCCTGCACAACAACTAGGCCTGCTTCCAGTTGCCCCCTTTCTCAGGAGCAGCTTGGGAGTGGGCTGCAGGCTACAGCTGTTTAGGCTACAGCTGCAACCAATTCCCAGCCACTCTCTGTCTTGAAGYGGCATGTCTTACAATGTCATTGCTTTCCCTGAATGAATACACTGCACTTATGCAGGATAGCAGTACTATGCCTCTGTAATAAACTCTGCAAACTTTTTGAGAATGTGTTTACCTCATTGCATATGCCCAATACAGTTGTGTCATTTATATTCAGGAATTTTTTATAGTATTCCATTTAYATTCAGGCAACATTCTTTCCAAGGATTGTCCATTGCACATGCCTGATAGGTTCATGAGGGCAATAATGAGGAGGCCTTGCTATGCAATGCTATTATGGTTAGATCTATACTGATAATGTAGCATTGTATCTTTCCTATTTGTTGTTATGTGGTTCTGCTCAGTTTTTATAGATTTGGAACCTTTTAATGTTTCAAAATATGTCTGTGACTTCTGTTGTAAATACCATCACTTGAGTTTTCTTTTTCATGTCCTTTGTTAATGGTGGAATGGGTCTCCCACACAACTGATAAATTACATTTATGCTTTTACTGCAGTATGCAGACCAGAAAGATTTTCTGTGGCGCCTGGCCCGGGCACATAGCGATATGTATGAAATCACAGAAGACATAGAGGAGAAGAAATCGTATGCATCTGATGGTAAGTAAATGTGTATTTAGGGTGGGGGGCTGGTCGTGTTTGAAGCTGACTTTATACTTCAGATTTATAATTCTGCTTTGTAAACAGTGTTTTAGTTTTTTTTTTCCCTGTTTTTTGTTTGTTTGTTTTTAAGGGGAATGACTAACAGTAGTATTGTGGTATGTGTTGAAATTTTGCTTTCTGAAAGACAGTGTAGGTAGACCCAGGGCTAGTTGAAGCTGTAAAGGTCTGTATTCTCACATTTGTCACATCTGTATTCTGTGTGGTATTAAGATAAAAAAAAAATTAAATAGGTTATAGCAAAAATTTATTTGTTACTAACACATTCAGATATAAAAAAGAATTAAGTTTTGAAATATGTCTGTTTACTTAGTGAAGTCTGTTCAATTTCATTTCCTGGTTCTCCTTCAGTGTCTCAAATGTGTGTATTTGCAACACTGTAGGTGATGCAGAATAAAAAAAATCAACTTTGTTACACTTAACATACACAACAAAGACTATTATGAATAACTTGTTGCCCCTTTTATTATCCAAGTAATTAAACATGATTATATAAATTGTTCTTTTCTAGAAACCAGTATAACCATTTAAAACACGAAATTTAAGTTCTATTTTGATAACAGTTTAATTTAATTTTATTTTGATAGTCCTTGCCTTTAATACACGCTTAAATTCAGCTCTTGAGATTGTAGGTTCTTGGGGGAGGGAGGGGAAATAGGACAAACCCTAGATATAAGGATGTGAAATGAATCAGAGCAAAGCCACTGCAAATTCTCATTAACTTTTGGCATATTTGTGAAGATCTTTTTGTTATGCATAACTGTTCTTCCAAAGATGGTGAAAACACGTTGTCAATCAAGACAGTTTGCTACTGTGTGTAAAATTGCATGATATCTTCTGAGTGGTCTTTACTGCAATTATATGGAACATCTACTGTGAAATTGTTCACAGAACATCTTCAAGCCAAATGCATTACAAAATTAACAAATGTACACAATGTTATGCCATTTTATTATTGTACTCTAACACTCTAGAGAAAGGAGGTAAGAGAGGTGATAACTGAATTTCTTACCTTTTGACAATTTATCTGCAGGAAAACAAGAAATAGAAGCTGCCTTACAGAAATGGGATCAAAGTGCTGAATGTCATCAGTGGTATGTAACTTCCTGTTCTTGTTCTTAAGAAGCATAGGAAAAGCCATAACAAATTATTGTGAGCTGAGCTGCATTAAAAATTTAAAAAGATTATTTGGTCTTACTTGAAGTACACTACACTGATGTTGTTTTCCTTAAAAAGACATTATAAACAGCTTTTCTTAATTGGCATAAGTAATTGTTTGACAGGCAGTAGACAGTTACAAGGATAAACATTATTTTGCTTTGATCATACCAATTATGTTATAAACAGCTCACTGAGAGCAGATGGCCAGAAGAGTTCTTGAATATAGATAGCCAGAATTATCTGGTTAATAGATATTAACTAGAATAATGAATTTTTGTGGGTACTGAGGATAGATAGAGTCRAGGGTTTTGTGAGTCTGCACCTAACAATTCAATGTACCTTGCTGGTGTCAGTGAAAGGTCAGCTTTTTTTTCTCTCTCTTTAGTCTTCTTGCTTTTGCTTTCATCAAACACACATCTAGATAAATATAATTAACCATTTCTCTCATGGTGGTCAGGTGTCTTAAGGTTTCTCTATACTGTGTAGCAGACTGCAGTGCAAATATTTCCATCTGTACACCACAGTGCTGTGCAGGGATATTTGCTTTATGTCAAGAGGCAGTATATTTGCCTCATTCAGTTAGGCCTGTTACCTCAGGCTTAGTGCTATGCTGCTATTCTTATGTTTATCTCAGTTCTGCTGTATTCTGATCGTGTATGATATTTGTCATTCTGCAAAGCGCCATGGCTTAGAAATGAATCGAGACAATAGTGGCAGAATATGGCTTTCTATGTATGAAGACTTGTTTTTTTTCTACATGATAAAACAGTCCGTGATTTAAACAAGCAAGGTGTATGGGAAAGTGCAGAAGAATTTCAAGAAGATAAGTGATGGAAGCTAGCCAGATTGTTGATGCTCCTCTTCTCACGGAACAGGGCATGTTGACCCATAGCCATGGTCACCCGGCTTGGCCCGTGCCAGGGTGGCACTACATCTGGGCTTTGAATTGGGATTAGTGATGAGCTCAATACATGTACTGCGTATGTGTACAGTACATAAAAACCTCTTGTTAGTGCCCCTCCCTGACGTTCTCAACTGTTGACCAATGCTCAGTGGTGCCTTGGATTCCACCATGACTTTATTACCTCRGTCAGAAAACTTCTGGGGAACCCCTGCTTAGATGCAGAGGTAATAAATGCTCAGTATCGACCATAGCGTACATTGTGTTTGTGTATCTGTCCCTGCTGGGGGTCGAAGCGATGTCCTCAAATGAACAGGCTTTTGTTGAAACTTGTATGTGAATTATTGAACAGATTGTTTGTCCTACTGCAAAAATATACCACAAGAAAGTTTCAGTGGTGGTACAGAGGAAGCAGTGACAGGCGCTATGCTTTTCTGGTGTTTGGATACAGTGTTGATCAGCAGTTATAGTGAATGAGTGATCATCTGTAAAACAGAATAAAAGAGAACAGGGATTTTAGTGGATATTATTATTATTWTTTTTAATTATCAGAAAAATCAGAGTGCTGAATGTCTCTACCAAAGGAGACCAGTGCTCTTCTGAAGTCAGTAGTTGTGCTTGCAAGATCTATTTGGATTGCTGACTTCTGAATTAATGCATTTATGATCTTGAAAAGACTGTATTTTAGCTTTTAGTAATGAATAGCATCTGTCAATTTAAATACTGATATGAAGCAAGGATACTGGGGATCATTGACTAGTCTGTTTGGCAGATTCAAGTGTTTGGCTCTTTCTGCTGCTTTAAGTTCTTGAAAAAATGTTTTTTAGTCACTATGTTGATTGTTAAAGTTTTAAGCCACTTTAGTTTTTGATACTTTCAGAGCAAAATTCCACTTCAGAGTATAATATTGATGGATTAACTTCATAATCCAGAGTTTTATTATGTACAGAAGTAGCTGACCCAAGGATTTCTGAAGAGCCCTGGAATCTRAAGTTGGGCTGAAATCTGAGTAGGTTTAGATTATTTGCGTGAACCTTTCAGTACTGTGGCTACATATTATTAAAGCTGATACCGCTTTTTTCTTTCTTCTGTATTTTGTGTTAGAATCTTGGTATGATTCCTTTATATACATGTTTTTTAAAAGATATCTTGGCTGCAGTAGCTGTAATGTGATATTTAGTCATGCCATCAACAGCGAATGTTGAACCTTTTGAGCTGAGTGTTCTCCTATGACTCCATGTTATAGGAGAAGACAGGCTACCTGGGAAGATTGTAAGAATGCTGTCAGAGTATGTAGAGATGCAGTGAGGAAGGCTAAGACCCATTTAGAATTAAATCTGGCAAGGGAGGACAAGAAAGGCTTCTTCAAATACATCAGTAGCAAGAGGAGGACTGGGGAAAATGTGGGCCCGCTACTGAATGGGGCAGGGGCCCTGGTGACAAGGGATACAGAGAAGGCAGAATTACTGAATGCCTCCTTTGCCTCAGTCTTCACTGCTAAAGGCAGCCCTCAGGAATCCCAGAGCCAGGAGATGAGAGRRAAAGTCTGGAGAAAGGAAGCCTTTCCTTTGGTTGAGGAGGATAGGATTAGAGATCTTCTGGGCAAGCCTCACATTCACAAATCCATGGGCCCTGATGGGATGCACCCACGGRTACKGAGGGAGCTGGTGGATGTTGTCGCCAAGCCGCTCTCCATCATCTTTGAAAGATCCTGGAGAACTGGAGAGGTGCCTGAGGAGTGGAAGAAAGCCAATGTCACTCCAGTCTGGGCAAGAGGGAGGACCCAGGCAACTATAGGCTGGTCAGCCTCCCCTCCATCCCTGGAAAGGTGATGGAACCACTCATTCTGGATGTCATCTCCAAGGATATGGAGGATAAGAAGGTGATCAGGAGTAGTCAKSWTGGAYTCAYGAAGGGGAAATCCTGCTTAACCAATCTGCTAGCCTTCTGTGATGGCATGACTGGCTGGGTAGATGAGGGGAGAGCAGTGGACGTTGTGTACCTTGACTTCAGCAAGGCTTTGSACACTGTCTCCCATAACATCCTCCTAGATAAGCTCCGGAAGTGTGGGTTAGATGAGTGGACAGTGAGGTGGATTGAGAACTGGCTGAAAGGGGGAGCTCAGAGGGTCATCGTCAGTGGTGTGGAGTCTAGTTGGAGGCCTGTGGCTAGTGGTGTTCCCCCAGGGCTCAGTACTGGGTCCCATCCTGTTCAAGTTCTTCATCAATGACCTGGATGAGGGGACGGAGTGCCTCCTCASMAAGTTTGCTGATGATACCAAGCTGGGAGGAGTGGCTGACACACCTGAGRGCTGCGCTGCCATTCAGAGAGACCTGGACAGGCTGGAGAGTTGGATGGAGAGGAACGTCATGAGGTACAATAAAGGCAAGTGCAGAGTCCTGCACTGAGGAAGGAATAACTCCATGCACCAGTACAAGCTGGGGGCTGGCCTTATGGAAAGCATCTCTGCAGAGAAGGACCTGGGAGTGCTGGTGGATGACAAATTGTCCGTGAGCCAGCAAGGTGCCCTTGTGGCCAGGAAGGCCAACGGTATCCTGGGGTGCATTGGGAAGASTGTTGCCAGCAGGTTGAGGGAGGTGATCCTGCGCCTCATTTCGAGTCCTGTGTCCASTTCTGGGCTCCCCAGTCCAAGAGAGACATGGAACTGCTGGAGAGAGTCCAGTGTAGCGCTACAGAGATGATCAGAGGGCTGGGAGGCCCTCTGAGGAATGGCTATGAGAGCTGGACCTCTTTAGCCTTGAGAAGAAAAGAGTTGGGGGGGCAGTGGAATCTTATGAATGTGTATAAGTACCTGAAGCGGGGTGACAAGGGGAAGGGGAGAAACTCTTTTCAGTAGTGCCACGCAAGAGGACAAGAGGCAATGGGCAGAAATTGAACCACAGGAAGTTCCACCTGAACGTGAGGGGGAATTTCTTCACTGTGAGAGTGACAGAGCACTGGMACAGGTTGCCCAGAGAGGCTGTGGAGTCTCCTTCCCTGGAGATATTCAAGGCCCGCCTGGATGCAACTCTGTCTAACATGCTCTAGGTGACCCTGCTTGAGTGGGGGAGGGTAGGGGAGGGGTGGACTAGATGATCTCCAGAGGTCCTTTCCAACCTTACCCATTCTGTGATTATGTGATTCATACAAGTGTCTGGGTKTTTGGGAATTCTATGATTTGGCAATAGTGTAAAGTTTGTATTCCTGTAACTACGATGACTGTGATAGAACTGTGCTTCTAAGAGGATCCTAATGAGTCAGGCTACCATGACAAGACTAGTGAGTCAGACTACCATGAGGTCTCCTGCAGTTGTGTAAATAGCACCGAATTAGTTCCCAAACTATCATCCAGAATAATCACAAAAATCCTACTGAGAGCAGTTGGTATACCTTTGCTTCCAGTTGCCATATCACTTCAGACAAAATACCACATTCCATTACCTTTTCCACCAGTTTGTGGAACTGTTTGATAGAGGAGACCTGCTTCAAGATAAAAGATTCAGAGGAGGTCTGTGAGAATTTGAAAAGTTAAATTTCTTTTACCTCTCCAATGTACATGCATATGTACATACCTGCATACATGCTTTTCCAGTTAACAAAATGCTGATGTAGGACTAAAGTCACTAAAATTGTTCTACTTTAATTGTATGGCACAATAGCCTGCTGTGTGCTTTAATTATGTGACACTATAGCCTGCTGTACCCTCTGGTGTGAGTGCATTTTATATTAAAAATAAAGTTTTGGTTATATGTTTGTGTGTACATACACTTAGGTTATACATGTATATACTTGGATGTGGCAATGCCTCTTCTGTAGTCAAATATACCAGTCTCTAGTATGGAGATGCACAGTTTTATTATTGCGTCTTGAGGAAAAAAACACACAGCCTTGTGGCTTAGGAAAGTGTATGTGCATGTATCTTCTTAAAGTAATATATTAGTTAATTTATGATGCAGTTTTAAAACTTGGTAAGAAGGATTAACATGCACAAAACAGCTGTCAGATTAGTTGCTCACAAAAGCTGATGGCCAGGAACTAAAATAAGTGTTTAAATAGTCTCAGTGTCATGTTTGAGTGATTAAAAACTTACTTAGATAACCATCAGTTTAGTCTTTGCACCTAAAGCTTAGGGTAGAAAGTGATAAACAGTTTTTCATTTAAAATCAGAGGAGAGTTATACTCCTGTGTGAGGTGAATATGAAGTACTTCTATCTTGAAAACTGTGTGCAGCTGTATTACTCTAAAAAGTAAAACAGTTCTTGTAAATGGAATTACTGAATAAATTAAGACTTGTCAGACTGGAAGAAAGATAACTGAGAGGGATATAAAATATGTATGCGTTGAGTGGCATGGAACTGGACAGCATTAAATAAGGCTGTTAGGCATCATGCTCAAACCAAAATAAGACATGGGATATCTTTTTCAAAATCTATAATCTTCTGACACTCTTCATCCTAAATTAATCCTGCAACATTTAACTGGAGAGAATAAGAATTGTCATTTTAATTTCTTTAAGTTGTTTTGACCTGCTGTAACTACATTGCTGGAGTAGACTGAAAGAACTACAGGTCAAGATTAAAGGAGACCTTGGATTTGTCTTATGTTAACACTGTTTGGAGCATGGTGGCYGAGGAAAGAAAGCCATGTTCCTTTTATATGCATGTTATACTTCAAACTAGATTGTTGCTAAAGCATGGAATTTGTTTGGGCCTATAGACAACTAATCCTACTACTGTTTTCATCTCTGTTTAAGTACCGAAGTGCAGCTCTGTTGCTTCAGTGATGCTTTTTCTTGCCTCTCTGCTGATGCCTTGGTAAAAGTACTAATCCATTTTGATGGATGAGCAGAAGGGTGTTTTTTTTTGTGTGTGTNTTTTTATCTCAAGGATTAGAATGAGCTTAATTGCCACTAGTGAAATTCTTACCACTGAGGATAAAGTACATGATTGCCAGTTGTGAACCTGGGTCCAGGAAAAACATTTCAGATAAGATAAACAATGGTAGATTGTTCTGATGAAATGTAGATTCTTTTGATTATCTGGGCCCTTAAGGGATTTATCTACGGGCCAAAACTTATGCCATGTTTCTGATTGTTTCCATTTCTCCAAATGCCCATACACTTGCATGCATACCTTACCTGGAATAACCCTCTGGGTTTCCTCAGTTAGGGTAGAGGTAGGTTGATAGACAAGTTTGAGAAAAGTTGTATGATGATCAAACCGTACTGATGACTGTCAGCCTGAAAGACAAGATCTTATACCGTGTAACTACTGCCAGACACCTAGAATTTACTTGTAGAAAAATGTGAATATCTTTTGGTTAAAACAGAAGAAACACAATGCCACAATGTTATTTTAACTTTTTCCATTTTATATGATTTTTTTCATGGCTTGTTTTAACTTTATGAGATACTCCATGCCAGAAGATTCTTGGTAACCCATGGTAACCTTTTATGCCTCCTTTCCTGGAAAAGTGAACAGGAAAGCTCTGAATGTCAGCATTCAGTAATATAAGGAATAMATTTCAATATAAGGAATAGACTTCAACTATATTGTTTCTGGTTGCAATTTTTGTAAATGGGCAACAAATCTGAAATTCATTGATGTCTTCCCAGTTCTAGGCTGAATATAATCCTTTACTTCAGAGCAGCACCCTTGCTGTACAATTTGAGCTGTCATTCTCTTCAGCCTTCATCTTGTGATACAGCTATACGGTATATTCTGGCAGCAGGTGGCAGTCTAGTCTACAAGAGGAAAGATACATTAACCTGACCACTGATAGTGGGTTTTTTTTTTTTTTTTTTTTTTTTTTTTTTTCTTTTTTCTCCCCTTTTTTTTTTTTTTTTTTTTTTTTTTTTTTTTTTGTATTCCATTTCTCACCCCTTAGCTGGTTGATTCATTTTCCTGCCTTTAGTGATTCCCACTGTGCCTAGAGGAGCATGTGAACTTCCACTAAGTTGACACTGTTCCTATTCTAAGTCTTGTTTTACCTGACCAGTGCAGCAGCTAGAGA
Source organism: Rhea americana (assembly GCF_003343005.1). Lineage (NCBI taxonomy): Eukaryota > Metazoa > Chordata > Aves > Rheiformes > Rheidae > Rhea > Rhea americana. The sequence goes on along the minus strand of NW_028186376.1, from coordinate 1,147,724 downwards.
AGGAAAGAAAGAATATTCTCTTAACTGGAGCCAACTGGGATTGTAACCACTAATTACCAGTTATTTAAATTTTTTATTTGTGTTTTGGAGTATATCCAAATGGGGAATTAATGTATAGAATAGCTGGTGCTTTGTGAATATGCATCTCAATGTCCTCAGTGAGTTCTCTGTACAGATAAGTCTTGAAGAGCACTGTGGCTTTCCTACGTAGCAAGTATTCATTTTTTTTTTAATTTATAATTAATTTTTTCTTGAATCTAGTCTCCCCTTCTTTCGTGCATAGAGAAGTTAAACTCTGACTACTTTTTTTTGAGCTCTTTATGACCGGCTGCTCATTAATTTCATGTTAAGTCATTGGGACTTCTGTTATCTCTCCCAAGGTATGGCTTCTCAGAATTATTTAGTTGATTGGAAAGGTATTTTTTCCTTTCTAGTGTTCATCTGACTCTGGTAACTGAAAATTGAGTTATGACTAGGATTTTTTTCTCTTTGTCAGTGTATGATAAAACCTCTCTTGATCTATACTACTTACTACCAACGCTGCTTGAATAGCATTCAGTCGTTTTACAGGCTAACACTGATATTTTCAGTTTACAGATCATGCTGATTGAATACAAGTATGATCAAGCTCATTAATTTTTGTGAAATTAAAATATAAAATTAGTTGACTGAGTATTTGAAGCTAATCTTTATTCCAATAAAATGAAAAGACTTTCACGTCTTCATGCAGTAGTCCGACGTTCCTATTTATTCATCTTTGACGATATAAAACGCATTTTTACTTTATCGATATGCTGGAATATAGCTAATTCTAAGCATTTCTTTCCCCTTCTCTTCCTCCCACTTTCCTGATCATTTCTTTTTAATTTAACATTTGTCTTATGCAGAAAGGAATATCAACAGACTTACTGTTTCAAAAACTCACTAATGGAAAGAGATAAGTGTATTTGGGTTGGCAAGCCACCCTAATCATGAAGTTGGAAGTTTTGGACTGGGAAGAGCTGTATATTTTCTGTTTGGATGCCAGATGTTCTGCTCAAATGGGTGTCAGCGAGAGTGCAGCCTTGAAAACGAAGTTTCTTCAAAGCTGCATGTACTGAGCTCTGGGATTTAAGCAGGAAGAACAGTCAGTCTCTCATCTGATRGTGTCTGTGCTCTTGTTCTACAGAGTTCATTTTCTAATAAACAGGGAAATCCTTGTTGAGCTGAGATTCCAGTTGGAACTTGTGATTTGATCAAGGTCAGCAGCTTAATGAATAGTTCTGATTAATAATTAATCCAGCAACTAGCATAATACAGGATTTCAGTAATTCGCTTAGACATATATCTGAATAGTGTCTCAAAGGTTACGTAATGTTTACGGAAGAATAAAGTCCCCTTTCCTACCTCATTACTTCTAGTCCATCCTATTATTGTTAGTTAATCTTCCTGCAACTCAGTAATGCCTCCCATGAAATCCATTCCAAGGCATTTCGCAAAATGAATGGGAATAGATAGCTCAAATATTGAGGAGCAAGCCAAGCTAAACAAGTAGAACAGATAAATGCAGACACCATGTTGGTRTGGCAAACAGTATGAGGGAAGAAATTCAGGATCTGAACACATCGACAGCCAGAAAGCTCAGAACTTCAGAGTCTTGCCTATAAGAACGACCAACAGGCCAGTGGCTCTGGGCCACAAGGCACCCATTGAAAAGGAAGGTTCATGCAAAGGGCTGAGATGAAGCAGATCTGATCTGAGTTACTGTCTTTTACCCTGGTACTACAGTGAAAAACCTGTTCAGGAATCTCATACTGTTTTTTTGTTGTTTTTTTAAGTTTGTTAGGTGTCACAAACATAGGGTCACTATTTACTACCTAACATTTCACAGAGCTGTTAAAAATACATAAAAAGTATCTCCTATGATAATAATCTTAATAGCTGAATATTGCCCCAGCTGATATTTGTATGACTGTTGTAGCCATAGGCATGTCGTGTAGAGGGATCAGAYTGAGCTGGCTTGGTGTGCTTTTGGATGTATTGTTTGTTTGAAGGGGGTTGTGAGACATTTTGGGGGGAGGACAGGTGATATAAAGGGAGGCTATTCAATTTAAGTTGTCATTTTAGAAAGGAATATTGTTTCCAGAATTTACATTTTGGACTGTTACGTACGTTTTGTAAATGTATTTCATGCCTGCCCACATATTCAGAAATCTAAACAATATGATAATGGGAGCCATGTTCTGACAATTTACTATGCAATAACCAGGGTTACGGACTACAAGAATATTAGAATATTTTATCTTGTGACCTTAGAAAATAGATCCTCTATACTTGTCTTGTATTTATAAATCTCAGTCATGTTCTGCTTAAGTGTGTTTAGCATAGGCTGGTGCATGTTTGTTGTGAAATGAACGTGGAAAGAGCATAAAACCGATTATTTGATCGTTGGCAAATGAGATTATGGCAGTGCAGATGTTTTTTTTCAATTCGGGGAAAAGGATCTATGCAATTAAGACATTGATCTGTTAATATTTTTTCCATTGATGTGGAAATAAGAATTTTAGAATTGAACCAAACTTTTTCAAAAGAAAATTAACGTACTTTAGGAAAAAAATACAGTGATAAAACAGAAAATATTCAGGGAACAAAGCTTGACCTTTTAAAGGAACCTTTGTGTGGTATATTATCTGCTGTAGGAGGTAAAAGATCAYGTGTAGTCTTTTTCTCTGCTTATTCTGCTGATATCCCTACAATAGTCTGTYTTACTGAGCTAGCAACAACATCACTGCTATGCTCTGGTTTTACTATTGCAGGAGAGAGTTTGAGAAAGAAAACTTCCTGTGTTGTAACTTAACACCTTGAAAAGTTAGCTCAGGCATTTTGAAGGCAAGACTAGTAAGGTATGAAGTGCTTTGTGGTGTTTGTTTGCTTGTTTCATGTTCTATCAAAAAAGGGGTTCTGAAAAATTTTATATAATTATGAAATAGAATTGTTGTGGTGCAGGGAGGTAAGATGAGTGTAAATCAACAGGTAATTAAGCTTAATTATGTTCATTGCTCGTGAAATAACTAGTTTTACTAGGTACTGTACCTCTCTTATGATCTCTTACTAGACAAAACTAAAGTGGTTTGACCTGCAGCACTGAAAAAAAATTATTTTGTTTCCTAAGTTTGGTGACAGTTTTGGGCTGCAGGGTATAGGTAGGTTTTAACAATATTTTCCCTCAAAGTAGACATTCAATGTGCTATAGGTTTGATATTGTGAGTGGATGATTGTTGTGTACATTAGTTAATTATAGCTTTTAGCAGTTATGGCTCTCGCTACAGTAGAATTTACTTTTCAGTGCTCTGTGTTTTGATACAGTTTCATTACTGAGTAAAAAAAAAATCAGATTATAGAAGTGTGCCATGCTGTTCCTGTTTTATATTGAAATGAGGCTTTCTAGTGATTCATGAGCTTGACTTTCATGTCAGGTCAAATGACTGCTTTTTGATTTGTTGATCTTCTTTGAGCTAAAATCTTTTTGTGCACTGAATTTTTCCTATGTATATGTCTTTCCTGTAAAAGATGTATGATATTCCCTGTTTTCCCCAGTAAGTTATGGAACTTATATGCACTTTGATATATTTAGAGGGACGATACCTACAGAATGTAAAATGTGTTTTGAAACTGTTCACAGTATGTGATTTCTTAAAAATGTTTTGTGTGTAGGTATGCTATTCTTTGTGGACAGTTATCAGAACATGAGAGCATTCAGAAGCGCATTCAAGTTGGGTATGTTTTTAAGGTGAGTAGAAAAGGACATGCTGTTCTTGTGTGAGTGTTTAACAATATTTTTTTTTCTATAGCAGTAAGCTAAGAAAATAGATTTAAGCTCTGATTAGAGAAGTGATAGGTCTCAAAGGGAGAGAGTGCTTGGTGGGTGATGTAGGCTGAGGAAGGTGATTCCAGTGATGCAATCAGCAGCTGTGGTGGGTCTTACTGGGTCTGACTGTGCGCTCGTGCACACTATAATCTCAGAAAAAGAAGAGGAACAAAGTTYTTGCAAATAAAATATAGGTATACCCATGGGAAAACTGAGAACTTTGAACATGAAATTAACACGTGCTAATTAGATGGTGCACCAACTTTTGCTTAATAATTGCCTATGAGGGTGCTTGTACCCTTTAGTAAATGCAAAGTAGTTAATCTTTCACAGAGTGCTAAGCTGCCTCAAATTCCTTTATTTACCTTTCATCCTCAACAAGGATATTATAGGATGAGAGGATGCACCTGAAACAGTTATTATCTGGTCAACTATTCACATGACATTTGGTTGTGTCAAAGCTCTGAAAAGGTAGTAGAGTAAAATGAAGCTTTTTTTGGTATTAATTCTTGTTTCTAAGGCTGATAATGCTGATTTTCTATGATCTCTGAAACCACTTTTAGAATTTCTAATCCCTTTATAGCTGTGATTTTATTGATCACTGACATGTAAATTGTGGACTTTCTACTTCCTTTCCTTTCCTCCTCCACATAAATTCATCTGTTCTTGTGGACTTTGTGTTTGCCTGTAACAAGTATGTAATATATGTTGGTCATGATTTTCCATAGGAACACATTGATAAAGCAATTTCACTGAAACCGGATGATCCAAAATCTTACTATCTTTTGGGCAGGTGGTGTTACCAGGTAAAATAGTCTGTTACTATTTTCTTACTGTTTTCTTCCTTGGAATTTGATGTTTGGATGAAAGATATGTGAATTCAAGCCACCRGCCATAAGCCTTGGGCATGTTCTGTGCAGTTACTGAATTCAGATATTGTATCAACAAGTATGGGTAGAATTGTGTGGAAATGTCTTGGTAGCTGGAAGAAATAGTTTAAAAGTTACACTTGCATGGAGTCTGGAAACTCTTCATTTCAGTCCTGAAACAATGCCAAGAAGAACACCTCAGTGATTATATGAATGCTGTAAGTATATTGCATTCAGAGATCTCTAACACTGTAAAGGCTAATGTTCACTATTATGAAGGTACTATGAAACATCTACCAGGACACAGTGTCTCATTCAGAATCTCTCTCATCTTCCATCTTGTTTAACTGTAATTGAGAAGTCTTAAGSAGTCCGTCTCCTTATCATCCTCCTGGTCAGCCTAAAATTAATACTTTCATACTGGGTTAACACTTAGAGTTCTAAGTTTGTAGAGGATTTTAATTAGAATTTATGTGAGCTCAGGTCCCACAGTATTAAGAGAGACTACTATAGAAATGCTTGGTTGATAATCAGAACAAATGCTTGATGAGTGCATTTTCCATGTGTTGTTCTGTGCTGATGATCAAAAGCTAGAAGGTAGAGAAAGGTTTGTGATACTGAAACCCTGCTGAAATATTTTTAAGCTGTAGCATGAAGAGTACTTTTTCTTATTGGCAAGGTCATTTGATCTTGCTGTTATAATACTTTTCTCCTTGAATCAACAAAAGACTTTTAAAGTATTTGCTGAACCTCAATTGAACAGATTGAAAATTACTGGGTTTTTTTTTTTGCTGTTTCATTTATTTATTTCCACCATTCTGCTCCTCATCTTCTCTTTTCTCCCCTCCCCCCCCCCCCCCCATTGCATTCCCAGGTGGCAGCAGTTTGCTAAAACTATTATTTCTGAAATTCCAGAAAAGTGGAGTTCTAGAGGGTTTGGGTCTCCCGACTTTGCTTGTTAGTCATTGCAGGGAACAAGGGAGGTGGAACAGCAAAAAATGATACAGGAAAAGCACTAGCTTCACACTAACTCATGTTTTTTACTGTTTCCTGTGCTTTGCTCAGTAGAAACAAACTACTTTCAGTCCTTTAAGCACATATGGATGTGATCAAGGATAAATCAGGGCTGGCAAGAGCTTCTGCATAAACTGTATCTGTATAATCCTTTGCATGTTTCCTCTGCCCTTGCTACAGAAAGTATTGGAGGTATTAGAAAAAGTATGCCAGCTGGTTTATAATTCTTGGCATTCTTGACAAGGAAAAGCTTGGAGTCAAATACCATAAATCAAGATTTAGTGCCTATAAAGAGAAATAAKAGTTTGCAGTAACCATCTACTTTTCAGTTAATAAAATTTGAAAGTGTTTTGATGCTGTCAAAAATGAAGTCACATCGCAGAGACTGTGGCTGAGATAATTGACACAGATAATTAGTAGATAATCTAGTCAAAACTCCTGGCTCCTTATTCTATTGTTAACTTCCTGCTCAGCATTACTACTCTTATAGCTGCAGAAGGTATAATACTAAGGCAGATATTTGTAGAAATATGTTAGWACTTCTGGTATTCTGCGTATTATGAGAGTTATACAGTACTAAGTGAAGAAGGTATTATCAGAGGTTAAAATTGTATGCTTCCTTTCCTCCACTAGAATCTCAGAGGTTTTTTTTATGAGAGAAAAGCTGGGAACAGGACAGTAAGATTTTATGGAATGATTATAATAGCTGCCTACACAAAGTATGAATATGTGTTGGTAGGAAAGCCTGTCCCTCTTGAGGGATCTTTGGTGAGGACATGTTCTTGTGCAGGATTTAATCTGGGAGACAGGACGACTACATGTGTGGATTTGCTCTGATGCATAGGTAAGAACTGCCAGGAATTCGCATGATTGCAATAAGGTGGGTTTGGATTTTAGACCACCCTCACTGTTGCACTGCGGCAACATCCAGCTGTAAAGACAAATCATATTTGGAGTGTTCTGCGTGGGGCTGCTGCTGTGTGCAAAATGTGCTTGTAGTATAAGCTAGGGACAAGAACAAGCAAATCAAGTTTAATTCTGTAGCTGCACTTGTATACTTGATCAGACGCTGCTGACCCTATTGTGATATTTTGCTTTCTCGTCCCCGTGAGACAGCTGTGTAAAACTGAATAGTTCATTGTCTTTATATCCTTTTGCATATGCTTTATGTGTATGGTAGGTTTGATAGTGTCGCCTCTTTTTTTGCAGATTTCCCATCTAGGATGGCTTGAAAAAAAGACTGCTGCTGCTTTGTTTGAAGCCCCTCCTACAGCCACTATACAAGATGCACTGCAAAACTTTTTAAGGGTACTGAAATCTGATAAGCAAGGGAACCACTCAACTGACAAATATGATCACAAGGGTGGAATCTGAGTACCTATGTTCTATGAAAATGCGACAGTCTCCAAATGCCCCAGGATTTATCTCCATTGACTATAATCTGAGGAGGAAAAGCTGATGAAAGAAAAAATTTTGGATCCTATGTTTTAGAATAGGCTGATAGAAAAAAACATTTTATAGACCTCAGAACTGGATCCAAAATGTTCAGAGRATTTTGTCTTTCTATTTAAAAACTGCAAAAAGGAATGATACAGTGCTTAATATTAAATGCCTATGGTCTAGACTCCTTTCATGGTCTGTAAGAGCTGTTTGAACTCATCCATACCAAAACTGGCATAGATATTTTTAGCATTCTCCCTTTTTTATTTCTCTTAGAGTATTTTATAAGAAGACTGTCATCTCAAGGTCAAGCTTCTCTTTTGGAACTTTTGAACCAGACTTCTTTAAACTTTCAGAGACATGTTGTTTATGTACTTCTACACAGTATTTCCTAAGATGTAGGAATCCTAATCCTATCCTCTAGATACTTTTTTTTTTCTTGTTGATGAAAATATATTTAAGACATGGCCTGAGTCACATTTGTGAGCATATAGCTCTTGCTAGTTGCTAGAGTCTACACAATGTGAATGAGTTAGAGTTAAACAGATAGTCTTTGGCTGTGTTTGTGAGAACTACTCTCGAGTACCTCTAATGAATTGTTACAGAAATAAATTACCCTATCCCTCTATAGATTGTAGATTGGGCCAACAGTTCTTCTAAGTGTCACTTCTGAGTGACACTTCTAAGTGTCAGTGTTCTCAATTGTTTATAATCTGCCAAAAATGTAATTGTTTGAGATGAAAGTTTGTGATAGATGTCTGCCTGAGGCTATATCCTTTTGAAAATTTCAGTCAAAATGATTAAATTGTTTCAGAGTTGGTTTCAGGCAGTGTTCCATTTCCGTCCATTGGAATAAAAARTAACGTGTCATTTTTGTTGATAAGTTATAGTGGTACTGTAATTTGAAATAGGAACTGAAATTTTTCTGAGATTTTGCTCTGGTCAAATATGGAGAGAATTTTAAAAATATACGAAAGCATCCCTCTAGAAGTTAGTTACGCCCTTGAAAAGTGCAGTTCCCATATGCTCAGCAGAGTCCATCTAGGGTTTCACCCAGTCAGTGTGCTTAAGAGGAACAGAGATTTTCCTGAAAATTGCAGCTCTGGAGTGGTCACAGGCTGAACTAGATCTAAGTCCAGAAAACAGCACTCAAGAAAGGGACATTGTCTCTCTTGTGTTCTCAGTGCCCCTTCTGATGGGCTCAGGCCTCTTGGTAGAGGACGTTTAATTTGAATGCAGATGGGATAAGGTCAAGCCAAGGAGTGATAGTAGTAACGTACTGGAAAAGAGGTACTTGGAGAATGATGACTAAAACCGAGAAGAAGGAGAGAAAGCAGAAGGGTGTTAGTGATTAGAAACTGATAAGTGAGAAGTAGAAAATAGAAAATTTGGGAAAGATTCCTGAGCTTTGGCACCAGTATGTTCAGGAGAAGGCAAAATGCATTAGACTGATTTGGCAAGGATATATACACACATGCTGGAGGAGGTAGTGAAGGTTGCACAGGTGATCATGGTTCTGAGTTTCTGTTAGCCTCTGAATGTTTGGCTTCATAACCTTGACATTCTGTTATGAATGTTGCTCAGTGAATCACAGACACTTTATGAGAATCTGAGGACTTTACTAATCAAGTCAGGCTCATCTAYGTGCAATTCTTAAGTTGATTTGTACATTTAAATTGGATTTGCTGATCTAATTTAACAATTTTTGTTTTTTCTAAAGAGATGCAAAAAACTCAATATAGTCATTAAATGTTTAAACTGTTCTTTGTTTATCCTCATGTCTGCTTTTCTCTGTTCTGTCCCATCATGCTCTCTGTTAATTGTAGGTTGAGGAGTTGAGCCCYGGATTTTCCAAAACAGGAAGAGTATACATTGCCAAGGTAACCACTCACCTCTCTCACTAGACTTGTTGCTTTATTTACTTCAGTCGTATGCTTCCAGGATAAGAAATACTTGTATTCAAATTTTATATATACGAGATTTTACATGTGTGTAGCACTTCTCATCTAAATACCTTAAATTACTCCATTCAGAAGCAACATTTTGTATGTTAACAACATGCATATATTAAAAAAGAGCAAATCATCTCAGGCAGATATATTAAAAATCACTTTTGGGGAGGATTTTGCCATTAAGTAATCCTGTGGAGCGTCCTTCTTGTTTTTTTAACATAAAATTCTCTATTAAGTGGCAACAGAGACTTCTAAGCAACAAGTTAGAGGTTTAATCCCATCACCACCTTGAATTTCTAAGCTGTGTCCTAGAAGAGGATCATAGAAAAAAGTGAATTATGTTTCTATTTTGCCACCTCAGATGACAACCTTAAGAGGTGATTAAATTAACAGTGACTGTACTGGTCTGAAGCTGGAGCTCTGAAGATCTTTTTCTTTGCTTTGAGGGAATATGTAATATTTTAATGGTAATTACAAGCATGACTATCTTTTACTGCTGATCTTTTCTTAKCAACCATTTCCTGTTAATACACTTATTTCACAGTCCCACAATGCTTCCATGACTCGCTAGGCACCAAAAAACATGGAGCTTTCCTGTAATAGAAGGATGACTGTTTCTGTACTGTTGGAGAAGAGTTCAAGCCAAAAAAGTGTTTCACATCTATTGTGAAACCTCAGAGATCTGTAAATGATGTATGATACASTGCTTGCAATTGGACCTTGTTTTCAAAGGCCTATGGAAGAAAAGAGCATCGTTAAATGATGTGCTGATTGTATTGAGGTTTCATGATGAAAATGATGTAAGAAGTAATGACTGTATAATTGGAAATAAAAATGGACTAGGGGAAATGATGAAAAGCGGAGCGAGACCTTMAATTGTCCCACCAAAAAAGCAACCCCCTCACGCCAAAGAAAACTTAAAAAGAAAAAAAAATCTAGCATTCCATGGTATGATGKTGTTTATAGTGCTCTGTGAATGAAGATACTGCAAGAAATGTCAGAAGCCTGAAGCTGTGTAGTATGAATGCGTAAAAGGTAGAAATAGCCCTTTTAATCAGTTGCTAGGTGCCTTCTACAATTGCTCAGTTACTACTTCTTGCCTGCTGTCTCCTGTTTAACTCCTCTCACATTGTCATTTTTTCTTTACAGTGTTACAGGGACCTAGGGAATAACTCTGCAGCTTTTCTGTGGATGAATCTTGCTTCAGAGCTCCCAGTTAATACGAAAGAGGTAGCAATCATTACTGTTTATTTTACTGACACTAGAATTTGATTATTTACCGAGAAAATAAACTAAAGTTAATTGCATGTTGTATGCATTTGACCCATCCCATCAAATGAGATTATGTAAAATCTTCCATGTATGTGCTAAAGCAACAAAAATAATCATGMGGACATTTTGGAAATTTCAGATGAATAATTTGAAGTTGAGCATTTTCCTAGATATCTAATTATGAATGTGGGTTCTCTAGGCCATTCAACACAGTATGATCAATTTGAATTAAAATAGTATGTTAACTAATAAAAGTAAGCTGAATGATAGTCACTTTAAGACKTTCTCAGACTACCTTAGATACCCTGAATTAGGTTTAAACAATATAAAGATGTAGACTTCTCAAAACCCCAGTCTTTTAGCRGTTCTTATGTATCACTTTGAGTTGAAGCTAAAATTTCCTCCATTTATACTTCCTCTCTGCTCTTGGAAAATAGGAAGAGAATTCCCTTACAAGTTTAAAAGTTAGTCAAATTATATTCTAAATTTATTTCACCAAAAGTAGAATGAGTCCAGAAATTTAAGGTATTTCTTTTGGAAAAAGTGCAGTAATTACAGGCTGATGATGAGCTGCTTTTGGTTTCAGAGAGAAAAGTTCTCTAAGAGAAGTTCCAGGCTGCAGGCCCAGGCTTTATTGGAATTTATTCCTTAGCATGGACTCTTTCCTTTGGATTTACTATCAGAATACCTAAAGTCAGTCAGCAAAATAATGAAAAATATTAAGTAGTTGAGAATATGTCCAATATGGATAGCTTAACAGCTATAGCAAACTCAAAAGTAGAAGGAAAGTTGGCCAAAAGCATACTAAAATACAGTGTAGTCACTTTATTTAAGGTATTATTTGCTAGCATTATAAAATTTAGAAAATGTTTTTTCTCAAACATAGTAAGACATTTTTCCCTTTCTACATGATTGTTTTTCCTATTTGAAGTGTCACTACACTCTAAAATGCAACTATGCAAGAATGATGTGATGACTTTACTTAGTTCATAAGCTTAAATGACCTCCTCTATCCTCTACATGACTTTCAAATTCAACTTGGAATTTAAAGGCAAGTTATGGACTCTGTCTCACATTAACATGATAGCTGATCAGAAAATTTCCAATAAATAACTTCATAGAAATATGGGGAGCTTAAATTTCTCTTACATTGAAATTCTCTGGTATCTTTTCCAATATAAACTATTGGAAAGTTCTGCTTTTTGAGTCTTTGACCCTAGAGCACTCTATGATGTGATGTGCTCTACTTTAGGATTCCAGACTCCTTACTGTCACATCCTCACATCCATATTAGATCCCAATATTACAACAGGAAGCCTGAAAACCCTGAAGTAGTCATGAGGCACTGCTGTGGATTTGGAAGTGCTGATTTGAGCTGAGGTTCAAAATTTAATTTCTTAATTTTGCCAAGCAGAAAGTGAAGAATACCCGGAATGGGCTTATGCCTCACAGATAGCTTGCTATTAGTCTATCCTGACATTGCGGATTCCAGGGCTTCTGAATTCATAAATAAGTTGTCCTGTGAATGACATGGCTGACAATGCAAGTTAACTGAGGCTATAGTAGTTGTTAGGATTCTCTTAAAAGGAGGCAGCAATGTTGCCTGTCCTGGCAACTGGCAGATAAATTTGATGCTGTTCTAAACTATGTCACTATTTCTCATTGCTGAATGGCCATGATGAAGCCAGCTCACTGCTGCTGCTCAGAATAGACACTGATAAAAATGTGTGAAGAATCATGTTGCTTTCACTCATTAGCTCCTGGAATTTCCAAAAAAATATATTTCACTGATGGCAGAGGGTTGATAAGTGGGGTGGTTTATCCGGGTTTCCAGACATGTAAACAGAGCCAGACTGACTTCCTCCAAACCAGATAGACTCTAACAGAGCTTAGAAGTCCAGCATAACACCGTGCAAGTACTCTGGTGCTTTTAGCATCAGGTTGTAGACCTGACCTGAAGAAGGCTTATTTCTTCAGGTACTGTTGTGTGTAGCCAGCTTAATTCAGTTGGGTGCACTTAAGTTATCTGATTGCCTTAGGACTGGAGTGGTGTGTTACTTGTTCTAATTACCTGAGTGGCTTTGGAGAAGCAATCTAGATTTAACTGTGCTGGTGCTAAGTCAGCTTTTCAGCTCCTTTAGGCTGGAACTGATGGTGTGGATGTTTGTGTGCTACCCACCATCTGTGGGGTTTTTGTTTGTTTTTTGTTTTTTGTTTTTTTTTACCTAGGATATTCCAGCTCTTGCATTACTTTTACAAGGTTATGGAGAGTAAACAGTATTGTGTTTTGGAAAGTACTGTGTGACAGAATTTTTTCACCTGGGAGTTCGTTTGCACTTTATATTTCCTGTTAGGCAAAAACTGTATAGAAGGTGCCATCAAATTACTGCCAGTTAGAAACTGACTAAAAACATGGCAGCTTTTGGTTTTAATCAGATGCTCTTTGCATTATGAAAAATGTAAGTGATGTAAACAGGTCCTCCAGAATTTACTCCTTCATCCTTAGTCTGATGGAACAGAACATTTTGGATCTAAGGCTACATTATAAATACATGCAGCATTTTCATGATACTCAGTTTTTAAGGCCATAACTAATCTTTGTGTTGCTACAGTGGAAGTATTGTGTTGAGATTCAAACCACAAGCATGCCGATCTTAGCCAGCCACCCGGCAACATGCTGACTTGCCTGTGCTACCACCTTCAGGCTGCTACTCAGTACTACATAAATTACTTGGCTGCTGCATGCTGCCAAGTCTAGGGAAGCGAAGGTATCATCAAGCAGAATTCCATCTTTCCAGAAGGAAATATCCTAGCTCTGCTAAATAAGTAGCTTCCTCACCATAGACTGATTGGAGATCTCTAGACAGAGTTAGAATGGTATATCTGATAAATAGAAAAAGGACCCTTTTCCAAAAGAACAAGAGATACCTATATTGGAGGTATAAGTCTAGTAAGGAAGCCAATACTTAAGTGACTTTAATGGCTTAAGTTTTGCAAATGTTAGTTCTGTTCATTTCAAAGAGGCAGTCTAATAACTTCCATCATATAGAGAAGCAAGAAAGAAGAAACTTCTCTAGTGTAAGAAAGTGAGAGAGCAAAGGATAGAATTTTGCTACTCTAATTCTCAGTTCTTTCTCAAAAGGAAACATAAGAAAATCTCTCTTTAGTATTTGGGAGAATTTATATAGATGTCAAAGACAGTAATGTTCAAAATACACAATAATGTTCAGTAACGTGCAGAAAAAGAACCATTCAGAAGAAACTGAGGGTGAAAGTTATTTAAAACCTGTTATGGAGTTGGAGAAGAAAAGGGAAATTGAGTAATCTTTTCTAATTAAGTTAGGCTGCATATTTATCACTACTTTTATTGCATTTCCAGGATGCAGAAAGCAAGAGGGAACTTGAGGAGATGCAGTTAATCTGGGAAGAATAAGTGTTTAAGAGCTCGTTCCATTTGATACTACACAGACAGTAAAATTCCAGTTAAAGAGGTTTCGTGATTCTGACAAAGTTGATTGCACTTCATGGATAAGCCACAAGAATTTACAAAAATGCATGGCAGTCTCATCAGCAGTTCCAGGAAAACATCATGCTGGGATTTAATCAGATAAAAATTTTGATTATTTGTTTCCCTCCTTACAGCACTGGATATTTTTTATTTAAAAGTTAGATCCATTAATTATGTTCATCAGCTTCTGGTTATCTCCTTCATGATTCTGATTTTCACAATCACTTAATGTAAACTTCAAAAAACATTTTATTGTAGAAGTTCTGCCTATGTAACAAATTTTCACAAGGATGTCATTTGGGAAATGCAATTGTTTTTTATAGAACAAGCTGAACTTCAGGTCTGCTTACTGGTGAGCTCTATTTAACTGACTCCTGAGGGAGTCTTCAGCCAAAAATCTTTTCTGCTTAACTATTTTGACTTTTCCTTAATACATTATATTAATGTGATCAGTAGAAATAACTGATTACATGTTGTTTGCATAGATGTTTTGGTGAGATTAAATTCAGAGCCATTGTGATTAGATGGGACTATTGCTGTGTTTTTTTTTTTGTTTTTGTTTTTGGTTTTTTTTTTTAATATATATCAGTCTGGTGTACTGAAGGGAGTAGGATGTTCTTACTTCCCTCAGCATATTGAYTCAGATGGACAGGGACACTATGATACTAGATAAAGGTAACTACAAAAAAAGACGACAATGCCTTAGGAAAGTGAATTGTCAGCTCTTCCTCCCTTGCTGTGAAAATGTTGACGATGATATTGAAAACACGCTCTTGTTTTTCATTTCAAAATATGCCTAACTGTCATCTTGTATTCCACCAAGCAGAAACCGGCACTGCTTGTTGTAGTGAGTTACTATCAAGGGACCAATGAGATTTTCTTAACAATATGAAATCTATTTTTAAGAGAAACATTACTTTCAACAGAGAAATGAGTAATAAAATTTTAACTTTAGGACTTCCAGTGGTGTTCCTTTTTTCACTCAAATGAGAGTGGAAGCTTTGTGTGTTTCTCTGAATCATGCTGCTATGATTTAGATATAATAACTTAGATAAATAACTCCTTTTCAAACTATGACACATTTGCTACAGGAAAAGGAATATTCTGTGACAGAACTGACAGTTTAATGTAATATTCTTCCACTGGTTCTTCCTGACTAACACAATGACACTGGTAAAAATAAAGCGGATAACTGACAGGTCTTCTGACAGGTTTGACGTACCAAAAGCTAAACTATTCTGTACACTGAAAACAATGTTGAAGTAAAAACTGTGTTCAATAATTTCTCAAAGAATCTAACAAGGCTTTTTTTATAGCCTTTTAAATTTCAGCTGGCAGGCAACTGGATGCTTATTTTTTAAGATTTCTTGCTTTTTGCAGTATTGTATCATGTTTAACTTTGCTGTAAACTGTGATTGCAAGAGTAAAACATTTCTCAATTTCCTTTTAGGTTGGTTATATGTGTGTATTAAGATGATAATTTTCTTTACTTCATGCAAATAAAATTGAAGGGAAAATGTGTAGCAAAGTCAAACTCAAAACTTCTCATTTTCTAGATTTGGCAGTTTTAGTTAGGTTTTTGTCCAAACTAAACTCTTTAAAATTTTGAGGCTGAATTGTCTTATGAGATCCAAGCAAATTCAGAATTAGTTTTTTATTTGAAACTTTATTTGAAACGATGAAAATTGATACCTTAAATGGAGTGCTGAATTCTAAGAGACTCAACTTGATCACTGTTTTTTTGTGTGTGTGCAAAGCTCTCCTCCTGATCAGCAGACACTAGATTTTTAATCGTGGATTAATTGTGAAATTAATTAATAACTTAATTTCAATACTTAATGTGTGCTGTTTTTTTCAGTTCATTCAATGGAATGATCAGGTGGTCTTTTTTTTGCTTCATATGAGCACATTATATGAGTCTGTCTTGTTTTGAGTATGAATGACGATAAAACACTAAACACCCAATCTTAAATACTTGCACAAAGTTTTAATTTTTATTTCTCTTTGATTGGTTTAAGCAATCTGTGAAATCTAGATTGATTCTTAACACTGATTTCCAAAAGATGATGATCAGCTACTTGATCCTGTCATGGAAGGTTTGCAGGTGTTTACCTGGATGGAGCTAATAACAGCCCGCAGCAAAGCAACTGTTGAATGAGGGGTACTTGTGGGACTCCTAAAGGTATCAGGGCACCCAGATACCCTTCTGCAAGTTCTAGAGTGCTATTAATAAATCATGTTTGCTATTGTGTATTCTTTAAACATTGCCTTCTTCTAAAAGTTAATGGTTTCAGTATATGTAATAGAAAGAGTGGCAAAAAGAAATATTTCTAATACCAAGAGTTGGTAGCCTTACCTATTTTCAAACAAGTACAAGCCCTCAGCTGTTCTTTAACTTGTCAAAACATTAAACTGTTTTGAGAGTCTTTCAATTACATATTTTTCTGGAGGTAGTTTTCTCTCTATTTCCAAAAGCATATATTTTAGTTTGGCTTTCAGATACTTTATTTGATATCTATTTCAAAACAACTAAAATCGGAGACCATAAATCAGTGTTGATATAATAGGTTTGAGAAGAGTTGCTGATTTATTCTTCCTTTTGCTTATTGCTTTGGATTTTGTATTGGGTTAGGTTTGAATTTTTCATGTGGATGGATTCCATTTATGTTGGTTAGGATGATGGCACTACTCCCATTAACTTTAAAAGGAGTATGAATGAGGAGAGAATGTTATTAATCAATCTCTTGCCAAGGTGGCTTATCTTTCTGAAGCACCTCTCCAAACAAGCAGCCTTTGGCAAAAGTTCACAAGAAGAATGCTTTGGGTTACAGGCTAAGCAAAGCATATCCTGAAATTAGACCAAAATCTTGTTTTATTACTGACAGACAAGCCATTTTCTTCATGGGGAGAGAAAATATTTGGTGAAACATCTCAAAATATGTATGTAAGGCATGTTAGACTATGACTAGAATCCTTTCTATCTTTGAGTAAAAGGTATGCTTCTGTAGAGGATAGGGTGATAGATAAATTGTGTTAATTCTTCTCAGTTGGTGCTACTTTTAACTCTCATTTATTCTTCTATTTCTGTCCTCCTGTGAATACTTAAAGGTTTATGCATTTGATTGCCTGATTCACTTTGTATTTTTCTAAAAAGAGACTTCAATTTTGGGTTAAAAGAATAAGGTCTGACATTCCACTCCAATTTGTCCTTAGTGTGTATGGTCTTTTCCTTAGGGAATCTGAAGTTTTGAGGTCTGTTATTCTCATGTTCATACAGGAGAGACTTCCTCTGGAGGCACAGCATCTGCCTAAATAGCTAGGGTGGAGATTCACATTTAACAGATATTTTTCTGTTCTGATATATCTGCTGAAGCCTAATTCACAGATCTCTAAAAACATGAAAGGAGATGACAAAACTCCCAGACACTTTCAAGTATAGATAAAAGCTGTATTTTGTTGTTTTTATTCTGATCTCCAGGAAGTTACAACATAACGATCAAATGAACCTTTTTAGTTTCCTCTTTTCCTTGCTTGCTATGAATAAGAATGTTGATTAATTAACGTAATTCTGATAGTATAGCTTTCAGGTTGCTGTGGAGGTAAGGCAAGGATGTATAATTGAATGCTTTCTGATCAACAATACTATTTTTCTTTTCTTTCTTTCTTTTTTTTTTTCCAAGCAATAAAATTTGAAGCCTCCTCTTGTTAAGCTCTTGGTGTGCAGTCTTTTAATGCATGTTAGGAAGGATGGCAACAAGGGAAGTCACTCCTGTTTGCAAGAGGAATGCACTTTGATAGCTTTCAGAGAACACAGAAATCAAGACTTCTTTTTAAATTTGCACATACTTTRCAGTCCCAGAGTACAATGTGAATTACACAAAGATATATGTACTGTATACATTCTAGGGCCACAAGAAGTTATAAATTTGTATAGTACAGTTTTGGTAGGAAGGCTCTTTGCTCTGCTTACTTTAGAAGCCATTCTTCAAGTCTTATCGGGGGATGAGAGATGATAGTTTTCTGGAGCTAGTCTTGTCTAATTTTTAAAATATACCTACCTGTGGTTAAATTATTATATTAAAGAGTAATTGAAGCTGCCTAAGTAACTTATTCTTACTGTGCTGTTCTGTTTGAAATAAAGTATTTATAATCTAAGGAGAAAGTGGGCCCGTTTAAAGTTACTTTTGTTGATATCTTGCTCTTTATGTCAATGCATATGTAGATGATGAAATCCAACTACCAGGAGAAAATCTATCTATACTATGTCATTGTATTTGTATGCATGTATGGTATGACAAATACAATAGGAAATTATGGGGAAATAACTTACAACATTATTGTTTACATAACAGTGTTTTATATATAATAATGTGGGTTACACCTGTAGCAGATTTTGTATATAAATATATTGATTAGTACTTACAATTTTTAAAAGCACCAAAGTAATACAGCCACACTCACTGGTAAATGATGTACTGCAAGGGAAGTTGTTTTTAAATAAATGTGTAAATCAGTTGTGACTGGGTGTGAGTACTGTGTTCTGCCTTCATTATCCAAAAGGCCATATTTGTCTTCCCCAGACAGAAGACACGGAAAGGGAAATTCTTCCCCCCGGAAGACAGYCTTCTGAGCATTATGCCTTAATGGCTTCATCTTTCTATGATGTATGATTAGGGCTGTATGTAGCCTTTAACTTGTTTGTAATTACTTTCCTTTTATTTCCTTCTAGAGCTGAAATTCTAGTAAGTCGATGTAGGGCTAGCAGTTGAGCGTGGTTAAAGCATGACAGCTGTCTTAGAGAGAAGAAACTGGCCAGCCTGGGTGCCAGTTGCACTGGATCACCCTATAGAAAATTGTGATTTATCTAACAACAGGAACTGTAACTTATAAGGGTGGGCTTCCTCTCATCTGCTTTGGAAAGAGGAAGAGGACCCCAGAAGCAGAAGACAAAGCTAGACAGAATGAACCTTATGGCACAGACAGTTTGGTTTAGCCCCAAGAAAGGTGTGACCTACTGAGGACACCTGAGTCAGGAAAGGATGTGAGCTACCTATCCTTATCCTGGCCTATTGTTTAACATAGATCTGTTTGTTTCTTGAACCATCAGGTGGTTTTGACTGGTGAAGGACTTCTAAATGTAACATTTTTGTAATGCTTGAGTGTTAAGAGCTTAGTGATCAAATGAATGACAGCATAAAGCATGCACAAGATAATAAGTCTGAGAAAGTGTTCTTCAGCAACTTAGACATCTTAGAGAAAAGAAAGGACATGAATAATGGCCCCCTGGCTTAGTACAGTATAGCCTAGAAAGGAATTTGAAAGCAGATAAGTTCAGTAGTGTAGTTGGTTTCCAATAAAAAGAGCATACCACTGTTGTGACTATCTGATGTGCTGGGAAAGTTATTACTCAGTATTGGAATAAAAATGTCAGCATCACTTTCTACTAAGAAATGGGACAGTCGCTATTCTCACGCCCACCCAGGCTTTGAGATTTTCTTCTAAATCAAGATTTCTTTTGTTCAATGACATGTGCAGTTTCCTGATATGCCTTAGAAGTGCCCTAGCAAAAACTAACCTGATCAGATCCTGCTTGATTGGAGAGAGAACCTGAAGAAGAAAGATTGCATGCAATATGTGTATTCTTATGCTTTTACAGTAATTGTTGCTCCTATGTGACTATCTTTTCCTTTAGGCTGATGTGATGTGAGTGAACAGTCACTGCTTTATTCTGAGTTACTTTAGCATAAGCCTGTTTCGAAATCTCYTGAATATTACAATAAACTTTTTCCAGCTGAAAACACTAGTAAAACTAAAATGTACATAAGTTGACTTTGACATTATCCTTCATGCAAAGCACATTCTTAAAATTAGAAAAAGCTGACCTTAGGGAAACACTTTCACCATAGGGGGAAATTGATGCCAAAACTGGGGGAAGAAAGAGAAGGGGACAAGTCTGACAAAATCACTGTTTGCTATAGACTTGTGTTGGTCTGGACTTAGGAATTAGTTTCAGGTTTTTGCACATACAGGCAGACATTGCAGTTTGACATGAAAACATGACCTTAATGGCTTATGTAGCTAGAGATTTAGTTTTCTTAATAAGATGTATTTAATTTTTTACTTCCCAAAAGTAAAAATGAGAGTGGCTGCAGACCCTGAAGGAGGATGAGATAATACAGGATCCTTCACTGTTTAGGGAGAGTTCTCATCATTAGAATGTATAATACAAAGAAAGCTAGTTTCTTAATTACTGGGTTCATGTCAACTTGACTGTGAAAAGTTGCATACCTTTTGGATGAAGTTTTAATAATTTAATTGTAGAAAGCAAAAAACCTAAATTTCTGCAAATTTCATGTCTCAGTTGTTTGCATATCTACAGTGAATTTTCAGATGGAAAGATTAAAAATGGATTAATTGCTTTTCTTTTTAGTAAAAGTCTAGTTTTACAGCCAATTCTTTTGTGTGCCTTTTGCTAAACAACAGAGAACATACTCTGGAGCTTCAGTGACTAAAACAGCTACAATGGAAGCTGTGCAATACCTGCCTGTTTGCAGAGACAACTGTAATCTTAGATGAAGAGCGGGAATGAGTTTGGACACAGGGGACTGTAAATACACAATGTTATTTCCCAGCATTGCGCTTCTATTGGAGGGGGGAAAAAATCATATTTCCTGGCAGTGTCTCTTTCCATAAACTTGAAAAATGAGGTGGTCAAAGCATTACAAAATCATCCAAGTAGTTACCGTAAGCAGATTTTCCCTTGTGGAAATAAAAACTGCAATCCTATGCTTTGCAAGGAAGGCATTGCTGTAAGCTAGTGTAATGGAATGATTTTTGTTACGTATAAAGCACGTACATCTAAATCTTCAAGATTCAAGTTTGGAAAGCCTCAACTTTAAATGGCTTAGGGTGGACGCAGAGTGATTTTTTTCACTCCTCATTCAGGCTAGACTCTGGAGCTAAAAAGAAAACCCAGATGGAGAAGTACAGCTTTACAAGCAAGGGTGGGATAATCCCGTGGCCATTGACCTGTGCTGTGCGTGTGGTCCCAGCTTACACTGGGTATGTCTGTAGATGGCATGAAGGTCTCTGCAGCAGTTAAGGGTGACGCATGAAAGCGAGTAACTGTGCTCTCAACTTCAGCCAAGAGCATTTTCCTCCTTGTTGGTATTCGTTATGTAAAGAGTATGAGAATGTTCAGATTTAATAATGCGAGGGCCTGCACAAGGGGGTGAATATAAGAGCAGCCTTATTGTTTCAGCCATCTTGGTATTCTGCTGCCAGCAGTGGCCAGCTGCGCGTGTGTAGGGAAGAATATATATGAGGTGCACAGAGCGATACTTTACCAGCATCTCCTCAGTCTCCAATGTCTTATGCTTTTAGTATTCTCAATGGGTGGTGGCATCTTTGTGTTTAATAAGCCTAGGTGGATTTTATTCCAAAATTTAGTTTAAATGCAGTCTTCCAGCAACTGGAGCATCAGCAACCAGAGAAACTTCTGGCAAGAAGTTTCATCATYTGCATCATACTTTGTGTGAGGAAGCATCTCCTTTGCACTGACCTTTTAAAACCTACAGGTTTTTTGGTGCCCCTAATTCTGATGCTGGAAGAGATGATTGCCTGCTTTCATTTTGCATTTGCCTCTCAGGATTTTACAGAGCAGTATTCCCCTATCGCTCTATCTTCCAACATGATGAATGCTGATCTGTGCAGGCTCTGCTTGTAAAGGACTATTCCACCCCTTTGGTTGTCTTCACCTTTTTGCAGAAGAGAAACAGGGAGCAAAACTGCACATAGTGTTCAACATGCAGATGAACTACGGGTTAACAGTGTCATGGCATGGCATGATTTTCGTGTTGTAACTCAGACTCAAATTACTGCTGGTTTCTTTACATTGTAACAGTTCCCATTAGGTTACCGTAGCCACATTGGTTCTGTCGAGCTTGCAACCCTTGCAACTCTTATGAAATTSATTCCTCCAGTTTAGCTTAATTATAAAGTAAGCTTGCATAAATAACTAGCCTGCAGTCCTCATCTGTGCTCAGAGATTTTATCAGCCCATAGAGACTGCTGTCAGAAAGGCAGAGAAGTTGTGGAATTTTTATCCTTGGGAACAGTCAAAGCTGGGCTCGCACAGCCCTGAGCAAACTGCTTTACCTGTCCTTGCTTTGCACAAGAGAATGAATTAGAGACCTCCAGAGGTTCCCAGCCACCTACATCTGTGTGTAATTTTGACAGAAAATTATTTCCTTCCCCCTCCTCCCCCCCTCCCCAAATAAAACAAAAAAAACCTCTAACCTTACCAATTGTGAATATCTCTGCAGGAAGAAGTTTTCACTACTGGTAAATTATTGCCATTAGGAAATTATTTGTACCATCCTCTGAAACTTCTGCTGGGTGGTCACAGTCTGGCTGCACTGAGATATGCATAGTTGTAGCTTCCTGTGGCTATTTCTGTCCTCTCTTTTGGAGACCATATAAATATGAAGATAATCTGGTGTAAAGCCATCTCTATTAACTTAGGTTAGATGTGTTTATCTGTGCTAGCAGTTCAACAATGCATTTTAAAGTGGTAAGAAAGTGCAATAAAGTCAGTGGCATACAAGGTAGTAATAGTTACTGGGGAGTGATTATTTACTTAGTGGGTACTATGAGGTATTTCAGTTTTTTGTGCCAAATGAAGGACGATTTCTTTACAATTTCAGGTTGTACCACCAGCTGTAATTCAAGAATTAAATTTGGGGGCAAGAACAAGATTTTGGAGACATACCATGTTCTGTTTCATCAAAGCAGCTCTATGTAAGCTATTGGCTGTCCAAAGCCTTTTCTCACTTCAAGCTGAGGCTTTCTTTGTCTGTTGTTTGTCCCCTGCATTGCTCTGGGAGAAATGGTAGAGGGACCTCAAAGGGCAGCTGCACCCTGGCCAGGGGTTTGAGGAACAGAGGCTAAAAGCTTTGGTTGCAGACTCTGGGCAGGGCCCATCTGTGTGTCCTGCATTTGACAGGRTAGGCCAAGGCTAAGGCAGGTATACCTGAGCATGGTGATAAAACTGGTGCCAGATTGTGGAGGGGGTGTCTGTAGGTGCAAAATGCCACAGACCCCTCCTCTGCAGTATGTGGCTTTTAGGCAGGTGAGATGAGCTTTTCTAGCTTACATATGGCCATTTCTCTATTCTAGAGAATGGGTAGGAAGCTGTTTAAGGACTCCGAATACTTTCGCAAGCCTCCTCCTGCACCTGAACAAGAAAAGGGAGATTTGTGCACTGCATGGGTTAAAAATGCTGAAATTGTGAGATTGGGAGAGGCCATGGGGCTGTCATCCCCACTCTAAAGCAAGATTAAGTCTATCTAGACTGTCCCTGGTAGCTGTTTTTTAAACTCCTCTTAAGCTTCAGTGACAAGACCTCTCCCCAGCCTCCCTTAGGTTTTACTTGGCTTCTCTGGACATTAACTAGCAAATGCATTTCCTCTGCATGTCCTACCCCAGTCTTCTGTAGCAACAGATAAAGCAAATTACTCCTTGCTCCAGCCTGGGGCAACAGGAGAAGCCATTTAATAACCCTCCTGTGCATCCTGGGAGTGCTCCTGTCATGTTCCCCCATCTTTTCTAAACAAATGAGTCCCAGCTTCGTTGGCTCCCGTTTCACAATCCCCTGCTCTCCTGAGACTGACTGGCCCGTCTCCCTGGGTGCCCTGGTCAAAACAGGGCTCAGTCCTAAGATGAGAACTCCCTTCCCCTGCCCTGCAGGCAGCACTCCCATTAGCACATCATGAGCAGGGCATGGTTTGGTTTAGCACCACAGTACTGATTCAGCCAGAGGTCCTGGCCAGCTGGAAATGCCACTTTTTCAGTAGAGAGACCAGCAGCACAGAGCGAGCAGTACTGATACCTGGGGCAGCCGTGGCACTGGGGAACACCAGGAAAGCTGTGCTTGTCCCCATAGAAGGAGGGAAGCCCCAGGCCCCACGTGAATGATGCTTCCAGCCTCTACCTGAAGAAAACAAGCAGAGCCAGCTCCCATGTCAAAGGCTTTTATTGGTGAAGGGCTACAGGGAGTTGCTGGTATCRCTGTTTGCCTTACAAATAAGCATAGGGAAGCATTACAGAAAAATGCACCTGAGTACAAAGCAGGCTCTAGTGCAGACCTCGGGCCTGCCTGCTGCCAAGGGGACGCCCCCTCAGAGCCAAGGGAGCAGGCATCCGCTGCCTCCTGCCCGCACMTTCCCCAGGGCACCCCGTGGTGGGTGCATGTTGCTTGCAGCGGGAAGGGCAAGTGCTTGGCTGAGCTCTGCAGGAACCAGGCACGGGGAGTTCATGGCTCAGTCAGAGAGGGGTGCCTCTGCTTCACAGTGACAGTGAAGGGCAGTGGCTTGAGCGCGAGCCCATGGATACAGTCCATCGTGAGGTGCTCAGCTGGGTTGGCATAGAAGGAGCATTGGTGGAGAAGGATTGCTGTGAAGAAGAAGATCTGGAGCTTGGAGAGCTGGTCGCCAATGCATCGCCGTTGGCCAGCTGAGAAGATCATAACACTACAGGCGCAGTCATGGTCCAGGTGCTGCTGTGCATCCAGGAAGCGTGAGGGGTCAAAGTGCTGGGGGTCATGCCACTTGTGACAGTCGTGGTTCATTGACCATTGGTTGATGAAGATCACAGTGTCTTTGGGGATGTGGAAGCCATCCAGCTCCACATCAGCTGTGGTGGCATGTGGGATGGTGATGGGCACGAAGCTGCTGTGTCCCGTAGCGCAGTGTCTCGTAGATAAAGGCCCCCAAGCGGGGCAGTCTGAGTCGGTCCTCAGCCATAGGCAGCCAGGTGCGTCCCACCACACGGTCCAGCTCAGCCTGGAGGTTGTGTTGGAGCTGTGGATGCTTCAGCAGGAGCAGGAGGACCCAGGAGAGTGCTGTGGATGTGGTGTCTTGCCCAGCACCGAAGATGTCGGTCATGACACCCTCCACATCGTCAGGGCCAAGGCTACTGAGGTGGCCATCRCCATGCTCCACTGCAGTGATCACGGCATCACTGATGTCACGGATGATGCCAGGCTTGAAGGTGTGGCGGTGCTGCATGACCTTCTCATGCACAAAACTGTGCAGCTCCTGGTTGAGGTCCTGGAAGTCACAGAAGATGCTGCGCACGGGGTTGGGGAAGCACTGGAGCCACAGCAGTATGTCCACCAGGCTGCCCGCACCCACCGTCTGCCCAAAGCGGTCGTTGCGGCCCAGCAGCGCCAGGAACTCACTGTCATCATGGCTGTAGCGGTCGCCAAAGCACAACGCGCAGATCACATTGGCATTGGCCGCCACGAAGAGGGGGCAGGGCTGGAAGTAGGTGCCGCCTCGGCTGAGCTGCAGGAAGAGTCGGATGAGGTCCTGCGCCTCACCTGTAATGTGCTGCTCAACCGCTTGCTGGCCCTGGTCACCTGCCATGGAGCAGGCCCGCAGGGCAGCATGGGCCAGGCACYGGCGGGCCCGCCAGCGGGCTGTGACCTGCCCGAAGGCCACACTGCACCCGCCTGACACCAGCCTGAAGGAAGGGAAGTTGGGCCGCCCAGCGAAGCGAGCGCCCTGCCCCACCGGCGGATCGCCACCTCGCTGTTGAGTACCACCACACGCCGGTGGCCAAGGTGGAGCTGGAAGATGTCACCGTAGCGGCAGGCCATGCGGTCAAAGGCTAGGTGGGGCAGGAGGCCCAGCTGCAGAATGTTGCCTACCAGGGGCCAGGTGAAGGGGCCTGGGGGGCTGCGGCTGCCCGCCACAGCCCTCTGGGTGGTCTGGGCTCGGCGGTGGGCCTCGGCACACAGCAGCATGGCACACGACACCAGCAGCACTGGCTGCACAGCTGCCCGCAGCACTGCCAGCATGGCTGCTGCCGCCCCGGGGCTGCTGGGGGCCTCTGGGGTGCTCATGGCTTGCGCCGTGCGCCACTCTGCCCTGGGGGAAGGTGCATGTGCTGGGTGGGCTTTATAGCCACCTCCGAAGGGGCCGAGCCGCTCTCCTCCCCCTGCTGTGGTGGACCACAGTCCCYCGACAGCTCCGCACCAGGCTGCGCTGTGTGCCTGTCCTGGGGAGGGAGGGACAGAGGAGGGAGGCTGCGCCGCCCCGGGGGCACCGGCTGTCGGATCCCCACCTCGAGGGGCACACAGAGCCCCTCACACAGCTGGGCGGCAACGAGGCACCCTAAGCTGACCTGGAAAAGAAGGTAGAACATGAGGCACCCTGGGCTTGCTGCTGCGCTCAGGAGACCTGTGAGAGATCCGAAGCGTTAACAGAGCTGAAGCTGCCCGCGGGGATTGCAGCTGCTACCAACAGGGATGGCCCTGCGGGCAGCAGGCACGTGGAGACCTGCCCCAGGCACCCCTGCCACCTGGGGCTGTCCCACTGCAAGAAAGAGCGAGAAAGGTGGGGGGCTGCTTCCCAATGCGCCTTTTCCCTCACAAGCTCTGTCCTTTTTTTATTTTTRTTTTTTATTTTTTTCCCCTCAGGACAGCAGGGGGCCCCACATTGCTCACATTTTTGGGAGCTCAGCTGCAGATTTTTGGAGGAGGATGGTCCCCAGGTGGTTCTGAGGATTTGGGAGCTGAAGGCGAGGCTA
Source organism: Rhea americana (assembly GCF_003343005.1). NCBI lineage: Eukaryota > Metazoa > Chordata > Aves > Rheiformes > Rheidae > Rhea > Rhea americana. The sequence continues at coordinate 1,121,231 of NW_028186376.1, read as the reverse complement.
CATGTGTGGACCAGGATGGGAGGCAGTGATAATGCCTGCTGTGATAAAATAGTTTGATACACATTCCTGAGAAGTGTTGTAATTACCTCACAATCCAGGTTATCTTGGGAAAATTGAGATATTCAGTAAGTTGCATGAGAACTTTGCTGTGCTGGAGAATAGGGCACTGTTAGGGTTATTTATCTATAAAGAGTGATTTTTTTTTCCCCTAGGGCATTGCAATTAATTTGTTCTACAAAGTATAGCACCCAGGGTGCTAAATAAGAAGGTGCTTAAGGTACATTAGCCAAATAGGGGGGTAAACAGAATACCACAAGGATTTCTGTGATGACTACTAAACTAGGGACAAATTGCCTTCTTTTTTCCTGCAAAATATCTGTCTCTTGCCTCCCATCTCCAGAAGTCATTCTAATTCCTGCTCATTTGTGTACTGACTGGGAGCAGCAGTTCCTGGTGTAGTGTCCTATTACATCTCCTCTGACCTGCTCAGCCGAGTAGGGTGGGGTGAAGCTGAGTGCTAATGATGCCCCCAAAAGGAAAACAGGGTTTCTTCTTCTGAAAAAAAGAGACTCCGAAAGGACTTTGGTACTGAGTTATACAAGCTAGTGAGGAAAAAAGGAAGTTCTGCTGCAGCAGTAGGTCAGTGTCACAGATGAGGATACTTTTCTCAGTCTCAGTGATTGTACATTATTTTGGAGTTTGGCTGTAGTGGTATAAGCATTATTATTATGTGCTTGTTTTACCAGGGCACCTGTGGAGTGTAAACCAGGAAGTTGTTGAGTTCAGAGATGTGCAGAGAATAAAGAAAGATTGCCTACCCAAGCCAAGCAACCCCAGTTCTTGATGCTTGGGTCTTCTTGTGATTGGGTCCTTTCTACAGAGTAGTGATTTATTGTTGCAACATTATGTAGTAGCACACTTTTGTAGTTCCCAGAGGGGATTTTGTAATTACCTCACAATCCAGGTTATCTTGGGAAAACTGAGATATTCAGTAAGTTGCATGAGAACTTTGCTGTGCTGGAGAATAGGGCACCATGCACATTGCATAGGGGAGGGGTTTTTCCCTGGCAGATCCAAAGGATGTGCTAAGACAAAATCAAATCTCACATGCATGCAAGCTGGACATTTTTGTGGGCTGACAGTCTCATATACTGGAGAGGCCAGAGAATGTGTTGAGAGAAAATTACAGGTTATGGTGCCATGAACTGATTGCTAAGATGGTGATGGAGATCGCAGCAGAAATGACTGCTCATTCTTCTAATGACTGCTCCGGCAGAAGAGAGGGTATCACCACAGCAATGAATGTGCTCAATGGCCGTTCTGATCACTGAAGCCGAGATTCAGAAATAAATGACTCTTCAGCAGCTCTAGGAAAACCGGACATTTATCAGAGCTCTTTTGGGGAAGGTCTTCCCCACCATAGAAGAAAGGCTGGGAATTAATGCATTTCATAAGCAGCGCAGATGGTCTGTATATGTCAGGTAAAGAGTGCTCTGGCTCATCGCATGCCAGACTTTTGCTTCAGTGTGCCCCTATTGTGAACAATAAATTCTTTGAGGTGAGACAACATTCAGAGCCAAAAAATCATGTATATATGGATTTCAAATGTCAGCGTTAGCCGTGGTGTGAAGCCAGTGGTTCCCACTGAGTAGCTCTTGTGCTTAACTCCTATGTGCAAAGACATGGAAATGTGTAGGTCTTTGGTTGAGGCATGAATGYGATCACTGTACTTAATAGTGCCGGTAAGTGGACTGCTCCAAGCAGCCAGTTAGTGGCCAGCAGAGTGAAAGGCCTATGCACTGTTCTTAGCTCTGGCTGCTTTTATACAGCCCTGAGATTGATGGTTCTGTCTTGGAAATCATGTGCAGTTTTACCTGTAACATTATAATGTTACAACCATCAGCACTTGTATTATCAATCCTAATTTTTCAGGAATTAAATTTCATTTCATATAAGGTTTCTGCTGGACTAACAGAGCCCAGTGCTAGCTTGTATACATGCTTAAGAAAAACCTTCTCAAGGAAAAAAAACTCATTTATTTTCTCGTATTTATATGAGTGCAAAACAATATTGCTATATTAGATTAAGCTTCATTTTTGGGGCTCCAGTAACACAAAACTAACTTTGTTTTCCAGCGTACAATGTTGCATGAATTTAGTCTGTAATTCCTGTTGGCATTTATTATTAAAAACATTTATTATTAAAAACACTGAAGTTACTAATTTTTGCRAACTGCCTGCTACACATATGTAGTAACTTTTGAGATGTTTCTTAGTAGTTCTAGCTAGATGCTTTAGCTGAGATGTCTTGTTTTGTTCTAAGTAAAGTTGCTGGGTGTTGGCATTGCAAAGTCTAATTTAAAGGTGTGTTGGTTAAAGCAGAGTACCAACTCCTATATGCCTGGGCTATAGAAAATAAATTCTGCACAAATGCTCTAGAGTGAAATGGGGCGTGTTCTATTCTTTATCATGGAACCTTTAAGTCCCTCTTCTTACTAAAAAAAACTCAGCTTAACCTTGAGGGCAGCAAAAAGTGCTTCCATACTATTGTACACTGTGTTGCTTCAAATAGGTAGTTTGTAACCACATAGGGACAGCAGAGAAACAGAGCCATCACTGGAACCTCCTCTTTCCCAACTCAGTAGTCCCTGAGGCTGTGTCCATCCCAGCTTACCTAGAAAGACCCAAGAAGTGCTATGTTTTCTTCACCCATCCTCAGGTACAAAGCATAGCCACAACAGGTTCAGAGGGTCAGGTGCAGGGTGCCAGCAGAGAAGGAGTAGCCCTGCAATCTGCCTGCCTGTGGGGAGCAGCACCCTACGCATTTCCAACCCGCCCCTGCTTGCGGGCGACTGAGCCTGACTCTCTGCGGCCAAGGGTATCAGGGCAGTGGAGTGAAACGCAATGCCTAGGCCAAAGTTAGCATGAAACTTGAAGTAATTTGGGGTTGATGGACAAGTTTAAGTGGAAATCCTGTTTTCTTTCTACCCTCTTACAAGATGGCTCATTTTGCTTCCTAACTTAGTTGTTCATGCAGTCTCATGCTTTGCCAGGCAGTGGCCACTGCTCTTGAGTGTCTGGGAGGCCATTATCAGGGCACAGAGCATGTTGGGGACTATTTGCGTGTGTAAACTTTGGTATAAATATATCCTTAAAAAGGAGGTTCTTGTTTCTACAGCCAGGCACAGGGTGCAGGTGTRCTTGTGAAGGGAGATGGTCTGGGCAAGGCATTGCTCCCGTATGGCTCTTGCAGGGCTGGTTTCACAGTCTGTTACCTGTCTTCAGTGAACAATTCAGTAAAGCAGTTTCTGCATATGAACAGTGATATTCCATTTATTGTGAACTAGACGGTCCTGAGTTCTTCCATTGCTTCAAAACAGGGAAACAAAGCTATAATAGCAGACTTCTGGTACAAGCAAGGATGTTCTGGGGAGAGAAGATGCACTGAGCTGCTCTGGAGTTTCACCAAGTACCCTTTTCGGACAGGTTTTCAAATCAATAAGCAGTGCTGGGCCAGCTATGAAAATGAAGGCAAAAGGACTGAGGCTTTTCACTGTATGTTCACTGTGGCTTATGGGGTGTATAGAGTTACACCATAATCCTTTTCAGAATAACATCAGTGATGATTCTGGTCTGTGTTACATTTCCACCGAAAACCTCATTCAGGAGAATTCAGCAGTTTCTTTAGTTCTTTATTTTTCTAAGAGTTCTTGAGAAAAAAAGTCACGGTGGCCCAAATTCTTTGTGTTGCTTGGCCAGGACACTTGCAAACTTTGGAGGAAGTTTTGCTGAAAGAGGACATATATGTTCACTGTTTTGGGGTCCCAAGGAGACTGAACAGCATGATGCCATGGTATTGGGCAAGTTTGTTCGTTATCTGCTTTGCCACGGAGGAGCTTTAATAAGTTAAAGCATGCTAAAAGATGGATRCAGTGTTTATTATGTAGACAAAGAAACCAGAAAGGCTGCAAAGTGTTCAGAGAAAGAGTATTTGAGATGTTTACATCTGGTGGCTCAAGCTGATATTCCCGCTCAAAGGGGCACCCAAAATTGGGGAAATCTACATCATTCATCCTTGAAGAAAGCAGACAGCAGCATTCATCGGTCAGCACGAATGCACAAGAGCAGTATTAATAAGACTGCTTCTGTGTCTTAGTGATCAGAGAGGAGATTTTTAAGCTTTAGAGAAACATAATGCTTATCCACTCAGTACATCTGATGGCAAGTTCTTGGTTCCCTCTATACCCTACTGTCCCTCTGTGCCATAATATGAGGAGGGAGGGTGGTTAATTCCCAAATAATTGCCATGTAGCCCTGTTGCACAACATTAGCAATGTGAGCTTACTCATTCTGCCTTTCTGAAATAGGATTCTGGGGAGACTTTCCCAAACTGAGTTGTAAGGCTTTAGTTACCCTTTTTGTGCTCTTGTTCAGCCTTGAAAAAACCCAGGATCAGAGGCTTATAAGGACATCTCTGCAGTGAGTCCAGGCACCAGCAGCAATAACCCCCTTGCAGCCAGAAGCCACATCACCTTTTGGTGACCACAACCTTCGTGGCTAAGACGTAGTTTGAATGAACACTGCAAAACACAAGCTGTGCCCTGGCATTAAAGGAACCAACTCAAACAACTGCATTCCCACTAGCACAAGAGTGGAGGATGAAGGCTTATCATCTTGTTCCCTATATTCTATTACCCTTTTTTGGGCTGGCTGCCAGGGATGCTGGCTGCCAGCTTTACTGGTGAAATTTTCCAAGGAATCAGCCTCACCATTGCAGCTTTATGCAGTCAGTCCTCTGCCATTAGTATGAGCTTAGGTATTCTTGCTCTCTCCAATCCTCATGGCTTTATACTAGGCTATTTGGTCTCAGCTTTCAAAGACCTGGCCATTATGGTTGCTGGTAGAATCCCGTACAGAATCACCCTGAATTTAAGGACTCGTAACAGTAACCCAAAACATCTAATCCTCAGTGAAGATAATTTCCCAGTGAGTAAAATGGAAATTAGTATTTAAATTCTATACAGCTTGGTGAGGATCACTCTTTGGTTCCAGACTGTTCTTTAAGATTGTCCAGAGGCTGAGATAAATTAATCAAGTTTCCAAACTTAGGATTTTGGTAAGCATCTGATCTTGAGAATTTAAATACGTATTTGAGCTATTACAAAAGACAAAAATTTCTAGATAGTCTTTTATTAAATACTAAATTCATACACCTCAGGTACATTTTAAGGTACATTTAAAGCAAGTATCCAGGTTGCCAAATCAACATTTGGGGTTGATTGATAGATCCAGACTGAGCATGAATGCTTTCCCATGYTCCTTGAAATCTATGCCATTTGGTAGGTTTTCCTAGATGTTGTCTGAAGAAGAAAATGCACACAGATGTCCAATATAATGTGGAAAATCATAGACTTAGAGAGAATGAGCCTGAGGAGCATTGGCAAAGGAATGGGGAAAGTAGGTTTGGGGGAAGGATAGACTCTGGGGCTTTGGGGTTCTCAAAGTATGCCATTAAATGACAGACATGAACAGAGGCTGGTATCAGAGTGGGAGAAAGCCTCTGACCCAGTCAATGCTGGAAAAGGCCCAGCAGGATCTGTGCTGCACCCAGACAGAAAAGTGGATTGCTCTTCCTCTTTTATTTTTCCCATTTGGCATTTGGTGAAGACTCTGTCCAGCTGGCAAAAACCTATCTCGTGATCCTGCTGAGATGCGTCGCACAGCATGTCTGCTCAGACTGGTGAAGGTTGTGTTGGCAGGGCAGGGACTAGTGCTGGGGCACAGGTGCCAGGTGGGCTCAGCCCTGAGGCTGGCTGGCTGGCTGACAGATGCATGGAGGATCGATGGGGAGATGGATGGACAGACAGGATGGATAGACAGAGGCATGTGCTGCTCCATCTCCCAGTGCCTTTCTGTTGCTTGCTTTCTGTGGACAGGGAGAGAGCCACCAAAACCTGTCAAAGCAAGTTAAGTGGAAGTGCCAGAAGACAAATGAGCAAGAGGGACAAACAGGGAAAACTTAAGTGAGAAATAGGGGAGAAAGGTAGATCTTCTTTGGGAGAGGAGGTAAAGCAGGTTTTTGTGAGGGCATAATCTCTTCCAGTCAAGCAACTTGCTGGCATATTGGGGCCAGAGGTGTTCTGGATTGCTGTTTTTTGTCCACTTTGTAGGTGTGGGTTGGCGCTGCAGGACATGTGGCCCACACAGCTGGACCAAGCAGCACTGAGCACCTGCAAGCCTTCCTGCAGCCTTTGCAGTCTTTCTGGGAACAGCCAGAAACTGGTTTTAAACCACGTGGCTGAAAGGAGCTGGAAGCTTCAAGACAGCCTCAGTGAGTGAGTTGGGGCCACGTGAGCTGTTAGCCAGGTGGAAATGTCATGCCACAATCAAAGATAAATGCAGTTCACTTTTGCACCATTTGTACCCTTGCTGTCATCACAAAATGAGGCAAATGACAGAGATCTTGAAGGACAGAGAACAGCTCATCTGTATCAATATTTTCCTCTCCTGCTCCTCTTCCCTTGAAGCCATTAAATTGAAGGAATCCACATGGGCCTGGTCAGGTTTGAACTAAACAGCTGGTTTGAGGAAGAAGAGCAAAACTGTCCTCTGGGTTTTTAGCATCTTTTTACCAGTTGAGCTTGAGGTCCACAGACCAGGCAAAATCCTCTTCGCCAAGCCTTTTGTAAAGGCAGTTGTCAACCTGTGCACATCAGATGTTCTTTTCTTTTCAGAGATGATCTTGTGGCTTTATTGTTTTCAGTGACCATGAAGGCATTTGTGATTAAAAAGAAATCTGGGGGTGCTTTGATATGGAGGAGATGGCAACATTGTTAAGTTGGGCTGCCACTCCATCGGGAAAGGTCTGTTGTGCAGTGTGTTGTAAAAACAATTTATCTTTGCTGCAACATCTAGGTGAGCCTAAGTTTTTCTTTTGTTCTACCCTAGTTAACTCTGCTTTGTAAAAAGTAGTCAAAAGGCTGAACAAAGGTTTGGCAAAATTTAAACCAGAGTAGCCTGGGGCGGGGGGGTCTGGGGATTCAGCATGGCAGCATATGCATGTTGCTCTGAAATTTAAACAAAGCTGTAGAAGCACAGTGTTTTCATTTAAACAAAGCTAAACACAAAGGAATTGTACTAAATCTATAGGGAGTGAGAATGAAAAGAGACTAGTCTTAGTTCTATCATGCAAGAGGAAACTGAAAACAAGGAACCAGAAAGGCAGAAATTAAATCGAAACTGTTTTTTTTTCACTTTGAATGATCTATGGGATTATAAGGAAGACAGTAAGGATTGTTTTCCTTTGTCTATCCTTCTAATAATTTCAATGCTCTGGTTAAAATTTTTAATTGACTCCAAATCACAAATTCATCTTAAATTACAAAGACTTCTATATCACCTTGGAAATATTTGAAATATTCATTCCTGCATATTCAGGGGAATTTCTTTTTGCAAAAATAAAACATGAAATTTAAAGAAAACATTAAAATGATCAGAAGGACTGATCACTGATGTTTAAAGCTTAGGGTACGATGACTTCTGAAAGCCAGTTCAGGCCTGTGTAAGTGTTTTAAATGGTTTTAAGGAGACTAAATTGGGGCTTCCACCACTTGAAAATCTTATCTGGAGGAATAAAAAAAAAGCGTGCAAGATACTGAAAAAGTATCAGTGAAGCAAGAGTTCTTGCCTATGTCCTTTTTGAGCTGGATTGTATTACATCTGGCTTTAACCAGCCCCTTCCAAATCTTCAGGCAGGATTTGGGGAGGCCAAGAGTGTCAACTGRGTTCAAAAAAGGGATTAGTCATACTCCGTAAGCATCAGTCCAATAGTGGGCTGAGCAATGGCTGCTTTGGGATGTGAAGAGAAGTTGGCTGAGCCACATCTGGCAATAACAGAAGAGCATTCAGGGCCTTCAGGCAACCAGAACCCTTTCCCAGCGAGTTTGTTGCTCTTGATGGTTTGCTGAATCTTGGCCACCTTCGGAGCACATTATTTACGTGTGTAGCAAGACATTTGGCTGGGTGTATATATATGCAAATGATGTGGGATTTTTCAGATTGCAATGACAGGCAACGGATGAATATGGGAGCAGGTCACTGAAGTATTTTGGAGGGGAACTCAGATTATTTTAACTAAAAGGAAAGAGTCTGCTAGATGGGACATTTGGAAGCAAGACCTGAGCTGAAAGGCATCAGCAGTGGTACTTCAGACAGCTACAGATTTTGCATATCAGATCAGTTTTTGAACATCTCTCGTGGTATTTCTTATGTTTGGATCTGATCTAGTTCTTAAAAAATGAATTACTACAATTAATTGCATCTTAAGTCTGAGCTCTAACTCAGCCAGCTTTTTGTACAATAGCAAAAGCAAAGTGCAAATCTTGCTGTAAAGTACTATTTAAATCTGAAATCACAGGAATGTTACCATAGTTTCTTGTTATGACAGTCCATCAAATCAGATTTCTGAGGCTGTCCTGGAGATTTTTTTCCAAAGCAGAGTATTTTTTCTCCCTCTGCTCTAAATTTCCTTGGAAGAATTCCTGAAAAAGCATTTGGCCAAAAAGCATGCTACTAGCACTGAGGCATCACACATCTTCCAAAGAGACTGTATCCTTTCCTGGTCTGTGAAGGCATAATCAAAAAGCCATAAAAATGAGCAGAAAAAATTGCATTATCCTCGGTGGGCTTTGAATCAAATATTTTGAGGTGAGGAATTGAGAAGCACAAAAAAATTTTCGATGGTGTCAGACATCCAAAGAACCTTCCTTGTACACTCTGCTATACCTAATATATAAACCCAGAGCAGTGTCAATAATAATTTCGTAAGGACTATTTGTAATCTCTATTTTGAAGTGAGGCTTGTTCAGCACTTGCTATTGCCTTTTTTCTTCTTGCTGAAGGTATTCATGTCAGAAGTCTCACTATGTGCTCATTGACTGTGTCAAGAAAAATGAAGATTCCTGACCCACACAAACATCTGGAGCTTGGCTGCTGGGAACATTTGCCAGCTAGGCAGGGACCTCCAGCCCCTTGCCAAATGTTGGCTTTTTGTCTTTTCCTGGAATTTAGCAGTAGAGGGCAAATCCTTCAGCCTTTAGCCCAGGCACCCTCCCTCCAAATTAAAAGACAATTGTCTGTGTAAAGGCTGCAGGATAGGGCAGAAAGTGGCTGGGAAAGCACATTAGCTCAATGAAGGCGGAGTCAGGAATGGGGCCATTTCTTGAGTAATTTAACTGCCGTAATCAACACAGTGTTATCTGCTCTTGATGCTTCATTAGCTGTTGTCCCTAGGACCCTGCCCCATTGCTTTTCTAACACTGTCTGCAAAGAAAAAGTCTGTATTTGCTCACCAGTGGAACAGAGCTCTCCAAAAATTGGTGACAGGGCTGGGAACAAGCCCTGGAGTCCCCATTCCTTTTCCCTTCTGTTTTACAAGAATAATACTGTTAATACTAGTAACCCCATGTGGGAAAGTGCCTATCAAGTGGTCCCCTAAAGTTTTGTAAAACAGTTCAGCTACAAGCAAGGCCTTAGAGGTACTAGCTGAAGGATGGCTAAGAGATATGGGTGTATTAACTAATGTGCTGAGAACATTAGCTTGGCACAACTGTTGGCATAAGCTGTATACAAGGACACTATTTATTTTAAATAAATATTAAGTGACATTCAGCAAGCACCTCTGACTGCTGCATCCTGAGCTGGAGCCAAAATCAACTATTAATGGGCACCTTTTCCGTGACTGCAGCAGACCGTATTTCCCAGGCACCCAACACTGCTTTCATGGCATGCCAATTTCAACAGTTTGCAATACCAGGCATAGCATTCGTTAGCATCTGGTGGTGACATGCCACCCGCTCTTTGCATGGCTGGAGAATTTCAGTGTTTGTCCCTAAGTAAAAAGACTTTCTAAGAGCAGACAGTGGTGCAGCAGGCAGCAGTGCTGTGGTGACAGGGTGGCTCAGTGAATAGCCTGTTGGGATCCAATTCAGGAGATGGGGAGTCTGCACCTAGATAGGCTGCAGAACTCCTCTGGGGCTGCAGGCAAGTTCCGGCAGCTCTTCTTCATGGCTTCTACGCTGGTGTATTTGCTCATCCTGTATTTGTTCAGCACAATCGGCACCTGGTACAATGAAGTGCCATTTGGGGGTTTAGAAGTGCTGTTGTAATTAATCCATTACCACCTACTTAAGCAACATGCATATGTATTACAATTTTGAAAATTTCTTATTTTCCACAAGAATTCAAACAGCTGGACCTTGTTATACTGTATTGATACTTGAGGTTGTTTTCTGATCTTTCCATATGTAAAACCAGTCACTTTTAAAACAATAGTCTTCCTTTTAACTTCCAGGAGTACTGGAAAGAAAGAAAGTCTCACTGCAGACTCCTGGCTCGACCACCTTGTTGACATGTTTTTGATAGAACATGAAGAAACGAGCCACGAAGGTGAATTTAGAGTAAATCTTGCACTACATGCGGCCAGCAGCAGCTTGGCCKGGCCCCAGTGGGGTCTCTCTGTCTGCCTGTGTAACTCAAGCCCTCCCAACCTGCAGAGTGATGTCACTCATAATTATTCCCAGGGTTGCTCGTGTGTGCCAGGGCRGGAGCCTGGGAGCAAGGATGTGTGCTGGAGTGTGGCCTCCCACGGCTGTGGGTTTGGCAGTGGTGCTGGGAGAGCTCTCCCCTTCCTGGCATGCCATTACCCACTGAGCAGGCTGGGAAAAAGGGATCTGACCCAGGGGCAGCTCCAGCTGGAGTGTGTGTGTGTAAGAACCTGGCCATCAAAGAGCTGGGGGCCTCAGTCACGCAGACTGGGCGGTAAAGACTGGATCTGATTGCTATTTACTGCTTTTGTTTCCTTCCTGGCTTCTGTCATGTACTTCCAAGGTGGCAGAGCAGGGTGAGAGAGCAAGAGGTGCAGTGAGGATTTTGGAGAGCAAAGGGAGCTGCATTGCATGTTTTTCTCATTGCCCTAGGGAAGCAATTAGGTATCATCAACTGATGCTGCACAAGAGCCGAGCATGGGTGTTGGGACATGAGAGTGCACCCATGGAGCTATGCACGTGCAGTAGATCAATGCCTGTTCCCGCAGTGAGAGTGTGAATGGAAAAGCCACCACAGGGTGAAGGTAAATGTCATAAGTTACTCTCTTGAAGGTTAATTCATACAGAGAGTTTGTTAAATCATGTGAACAATTTATTTAATTAAGTAAGCAGCCACAAGCAAAACAGCGCTGGGCCGCCGGGGAGTCTCAGCTCCGCCAACGGCGCGCGCCTCCTTCACATACAGTCCCCTTTTTATA
>NW_028186376.1:1053281-1109640 GCF_003343005.1 Rhea americana | reverse complement strand
AGTCCTGCAAGATAGCTAGGGCCCCGACACTGGTTCCACAAGGGGTCATATAAGCTTTTGTGCTTACCATAATTTATTTGTCTGACACCATGTCTCAACCCTGATTGTTGTAAAACCTCCTCCTCCCCCTCCATCGGCTTATTCCTCCTTCTAAACAATGAACAAATAGTTACAATTTATTACAGTGCTACATACAGTCTGTAAGAGAGTGGAGGGAAGGTCTTCAGCTGCCTGTGGCTGGGGTGATTTGCACAGTTAGTAATTAGAGGGAAATCAGCTGCCTGGATCCTTTCTCATCAAGGAATCCCAACACAAAGGACCTAGCTCCTACTGTTTTTCTTATCAGCCCCTTTTTTGCCCTTGTCTAACTGAACTACCTCTTACCTTTTCTGTGCCTGCATCTTTCCCTGATTTGACCCTTTCAAAACACATTAGCTGTTTGTTTATACAGGGATTATCAACAGGCACAGGAAAGGTATGTGTTGTTAAATGTTGTGTGTCTTTTTCTCTTAAACTGCTGGGAGGAAGAGGAAGGTGAGCAGCTGGTTTTATCTGTCAGATCTATCYGGCCACAACCGATTTCATTCTTCCCAGGAACAGTCATACTGCAGTAGTGGATCATTTCCTGTGAAGAAGAAAAATGTGGATTTAGAAAGTTGCGTGTTCTGAATTTAAAGGCAAACAATAAAGACTTGCATTTTTGTGAACTTTGTAGCTATGAGGACTTGAAATAAGTAAAAGCTGAGATCCTATGGGCCACAAGCCTCCAGCAGCTGGGTCTCTGAGAAACCTTTGCTTAAATGTGGCGGGGGGACAGAAATCACCAAAGGCTGGTGCTTGTTCCTGTGATGGGTGTGAGCTGCTTGGCCCTATTCAGTCCTTGGTGAAGCTGAGTTTAGTGAGGGAGTGTGGTGGGGACCCTGAGCTGAGCTGGTTGGTCTTCATGAAGGAGGTGCTGAGTGATGGGACAGTGCTGGGCCATGTCCAGAAATAAATCCATCAACATCATATCTTTCCAGAGTTATCCAGATGGCCTTAATTTGGCCATCTGTACCTTGTACAAACCCCAGCTGTGTGCCTGTCCCACGCTGCTGAACTGTTCACAACAAAGCATAATTTTGGCCCAGCCTTCGCTCCTTGGTGGAGATTTAACATACCTCTCTCCAAAACTGTGGGATTTGGTTTAGCCTATACACAGAAAATGAAAGTGTCAAATTTAAGATATGTTTCAATTTATGTGACACATTGCTTACTAGTTGTCATCTTGTTTAAGGAATTTTTCTCAGCCTTGCTGTAAAACATATTATAAGGTTTTTTCCTAATTGTTTGCCCCCAAAATGCAAACCTTAGACTCAATTCATCCTTGTTTCACCGGTGTAATTCTCTGTAACAAATTGGACTTAGAGTTTGATACCCCAGTGAGGATAGAAATGTTGCTCACCTTACTGAAAATCTTAATGAAAGCAATCATTTAAGAAGTAGTTAGTCCCATGCAGCACTGAAAACTTAAATAGAGGAAAAATGAAAAAGTGGCTCATGAAGCTGGGTATGAAATGAGTCATCTCTGGAAGCTGAAAGCAACTCAGTCCACTGAGGCAGCTCTCACTGCCCAAGAAGGGATGTTTGAACCAATTGCATAGGTGGCAAGTGGCTTTGGTTTAAATTGAATCTCTTCCTGCTAATAGTACAGATAAATACTTGTGTTTGAACATATGCTATTTCTCTTGACTATGTGCTTTCCAAGGGAACTTAGCAAAAACGCCTTCAAGATTAGAGTATGGAAGACACTGTCTCCTGGGACGCATGTGAAAGTGGAGTCACAGCAGAAATGCAGCTGTCACCATCACTTTCCTCCATGTGATTCAGCTGAAGATCAGTACCAATGCCAGTGGTATCAGATGGAGCTGGGGAGTAGAACAGGAGAGATCTCGGACATGGCACTTGTTTCATCCTGGCTCCTACAGTACGTGTGCACTTTTCACCCTTGGGTCCCAGTTACAACCATCAACAAGGAAACATGGTCTGTTCCAAGATGTTTCATGTTCTGAGATGTTTAATTGCTAGTTCGAATTTTTAAGCCAGTGTCTGCTTTTTATAGCATTCCTTTAAGGAACCTGAATGTAATTGTTATTTGGCTGGTGGCTGCTGCACATGAATCAGGCTCAAAACAAATTATATTTCCCAAGAAGGCTTGGATCATTTATTAGCTGCCAAAAGCCCCCAGCAATGTCTCTGCAGAACTGGATAGGATTTTCTTTAAAATGAGGAGCAGGAGGAAAGAGTCAACAGTTCTATGTGTTTTTCAGGCATGACACGCATCTTTCTGGCTGCCTGTCCCTCTCGGGCTTTTGGATATGTTCCCCACTGTATGGAGGAGGGTGCAAGACCTCTTCTTCACCTGCTTTCAGCCATGCTGTTACATGCATGGGGATTTATTTCCCTCAGAGGAAAGGAGTTGATGATTGTGCCCAGATTTATGTCAAAGCATAACTCAGTGACCTGGACACACAGTCCTCACTGAGGAATTGCATCCCTAATCCCAAAGGCTGCACAGGCTGCAGACTTGCATATAAACCGAACTGGACAGTAAGACCCCTCACTTATTTTTTGCTGGATCTTTGCCAACCTGTGACAGCATGTTCCACACTTTATCCACTGTGTAATTGAAGCATCTCTTTTGGCTTAGTTTGAACTTGTTTCCCGATTACCTTAAATGGAAGCTAAAGGTGAACACAAAGAATCAGGCTTGATGCGGAGGGTGGCAAACGAATATACATAGGCTGTAACTAGTAAAGGATATTTCCTTCTTCAGTCAACAAATAGATATAAAGCACACCAGCAAAATGTGTCTTACTTTCCTCTTGTGGCTGGTTGACAAAGTGAATAAGAGCTTATTTCTGATAGCAGCTATGTTATTAACTGAAGTGTTGGAGGTCTATAGCAAGGATTCGAAGTCAAGTCCTGCTGATCTTACTTTCAGTATGAGGTTCCTTCAAGGTAGAATTCTTTTTTGATGATTTTGTCTATGCTTTTTGCTTAGGAAGCATGTGATGTTGTGTACTCCTCTTCACCCCCAGTGGTCCTTCTTGAAGTTAAAAAAATGTGAAGGTTTGGGGGTGAATCACTAAAAATCTAACAGATTTTGGAACTGATTCATCTCCTTAGTTGCACTGAAACTGTCATGAAGCAAAAGACCATATGTTGTGTTTTCTTCACTGAATCCTGCCTTGCTTAGTGCACAGGGTAGATGTACTGTGGGATGGTTGACAGCTGTCTGAGTAAAGGATAGTTCATGTATTTCTGTCTGCTATTTTGCACAGTTTCAAAGGTATATAGTAACCGAGAAGGAGAATTGACAGTCTGTGGTTCAGGCATTTAAACACTACCCTGAAGAATAGAGTTATGTCCCTACCTTTGCCAGGGAGTCCTTTCTGTCACTTTTTTGCCGTCACTCACTGCATGCCACATTTTTTGAGTGTTCAGATTGACCTTTCTGATATGCAGAATTTTTTGTCACTACTAGGTAGCAGTGAAGTCAGAGAAGCACTTCAAATAACTATTATAACAAAGGCCACCAGGAGTTAATGATTCCTCAGTCAGTGCAAGATTAGTCTCTTAGGGTGCATGCTGCATGGGTCTGGCAAACAAATACCAAGGACAAAATGGAGAAGGGCCAGGTACCTGTTTGGGGATTACCATCTCTTTTGGACATAGCACCTGTGAGGGTATGTGAGGTGATCTTTACATGGGGGGCCATGGCAAGTTCAGTGACTCCTGACTTCTGAGAGATGCCCATAATGTTAACACTCTTTTGATGTATCAGCTTGTATACAAAGCACCAACCTGTGCAAATCTAATTTTAGACAAAAAGGGAAGTTGAAGATTGACAGGTTGTACAAATGCATATACTTGTAGTAGTCTGTGTATGATCTAATGTTTCAAAGTACACTCTAAGCACAGCACTTGAATGGCCAAAGGGGCATATAGTGCACATCTCAGCGAATTAGACTTGGCTAGCTTGTCCTATAAAGAGTGAAAAAATGTGGTTATAACTCAGCCTGAACATACATTCCTCCAACTTATCCCTGGACAATGAAGCCAAGCATTGGTCTCTAACAGCCTTGTTCCTGGCTTTTAGATGCATTTGAATTGTTAACATTGTGTGTCTAGCAAATATATAAGTCATTGCATATTTATAAATGTTTGCTTTGAGGGAGCATCACAGATGTTGTTTATTGTATGCAATGTTGCAATAAACCTGATAATATTTTGAACAAATACTGTCAACGGAGCAGATGCTGTCAGGTAAGTAGAAGAACAATGGCTGAGCTGGCAGAACAGCAGCTTGGTTTGCCCCAGTAGAGGCTCTGCCTCAAGGCATCACTTTAGGAGCATAACCTGCTCCAAAGAGCAACAAGAAATGTCATAGCCCCTTCTAAGGCCACCATCACTTCAACTGCACTGAAGATGGGTTGGCATCTGCTCACTGAAGATCCCACTTGGCCAAATACAGTGCTTACTCCTCTGTAGCCACCTGATCCAGTGGTGGTGTGTCTGTGGGCACAGAGCTTCTGCCCAGGCATTGAGTGGTGGGGGATGCTCATCCATATGGGAAGCTGAGAATGATCTGGATGAGTAGGTYGGGCAATGCTGCCTCTATTTCTTCTATGTTAATTGGCATAATCAACAAGATCGGGAAAGGAACTGCAGGAAGAAGTTGCTGAAGGCTGGGAGATGGGTTTGATTTTTTTTTTTTTTAAAAAAAAAGCAAACTTAGTTTAATTCAGAAGAAGTGAATAAAAGAGATGAGCAAAGGAAGGTTGCACTTTACCAGCATTCCAAGACTGTTGACAGCTTATA
The DNA here is from genome assembly GCF_003343005.1 of Rhea americana. Classification (NCBI taxonomy): domain Eukaryota; kingdom Metazoa; phylum Chordata; class Aves; order Rheiformes; family Rheidae; genus Rhea; species Rhea americana. The sequence continues at coordinate 1,104,780 of NW_028186376.1, read as the reverse complement.
AACAGCAATAGAGTAAAAGGTTGGTGAAATTAGATTCAGACTGGCTGCCCAATACGAAATGCAGTAAGTGAAATCATGGTCCAAGTTTACAGTCCACATTGTAAATGGAACTGTTTAAAATGATTGTTTTAAGAGGTAAATTCTGCAAGCTACACTGACAGTCTTCTCCCGCAGAAGACACCTCCTAACCCAACTGCACTTTTCTCCAGGTTGAAAGAAATTCTGATTGTCATATTAACTGCTGGGCAGAGCAGCAGTAGATTAAACTTTTTCTGAGCAGCATGGCATATTAGTAAGGCAATTGTATTCATGGACAGATCATGTGCTCCCATTTATATAGTTTCTCTAAAATCAGTCTCTGGGAATAGGTTGCAAATGAAAGAGGCTGGGAACAAGAGATCTGCAGCAGGTTTGCAGTGTTGCATCACCAGCATGTCCCAAGAGAAATCTCCTTGAGGAGATAGTGAGAGCTCTATTGTTTATTTAACAGTTATGTCCCCCAAAGCTCATGAAAGACTCCTGTCCTAGTCAGGAGAAAAGCTGATTGGACTCCGAGGACTTTGACAACAGCCCCAGAGGAGCCACTGTACTAGAAGAGGGATCAGAGTCCTGTTCCCACAGTGCCTGAAATCTCTCACTCTGACCTTTTTAAATTTTTCTTTTCCCTCAGGCAGTCTCCTCTTCCCTCTTGCCTTCTCTCCCACTGCATCCAGCCCTCTATCACCCAGACACGATCATAACTGAACTGTATAATTGGATGTATAGGATTTCACAAGTCCTCCGGCCCCATCTTTTTCAGATTTTTTGCTCCATCAGCAGCACAAAGAGCAACTGATACTTAGCAAGCTCTGAGCGCACGAGACTCAGCTAGATCTGAAGGATTTTCTTGACTTCTTTGCTGCTGGCTAATGCACAAATGCAAGGTGAGGAGAGCATTCCCAGCTATTCACAGGATAGGGATCATTACAGTGAGGATCCTGTAYGGTTACTAAAAGAGAAAGTTACTGTCTCCATTGCTTGTCAGCCACTGGTTGCTTGAGTCAATCCTCATATCCCCTTTTGGTCTCAAATTTCAGCCCCTTCCTTGTTCCTGAACCCCTTTTCCCTCTTTCACATCTGTTGGGAGATAAATCCACAGATTAATAATCTTGCTGTGTGTTTCCTATAGCTGGCCTAAACTTCCTATTAATTGCAGCCCATTTGTCCAAGCTATAAATACTTAGATAATCCAAAAAAACTCCTCCTATGCTCATGGGAAAGGCAGGGAAGATGAATCCAAGGTCCTCCATCCCACCAGCAGTCTTACTCTGCCTGAGGGTTACCAGAGCAAATAGATGTTAAGAAGGGAACATTGTATTTCTAGTTAGCTTGGGTTTATGCAAAGTTGCTATCAACAAAGAACGAAAGAAGTCCTATTACCCTCTCTCTGGACTCAAGCTAATTTAGCCCAACACATTCATTAAAAAAACAATGCAGGGTATTCTTCCYTTCCAAAGGCAAGATCCTTCTACTACTCCAGAATAGCCAAAAGCTGAAGTAAAGTATATACTGCAGAGAGGTGTAATCAAGGAAAATGAGCAATGCACAGGAACTCAGGGCATCATCCTCACCTTATTGTAAGCATCAGTTTTCTTTAGCAAGCCTTTCCTGCTAGCTTGCCCTGTTGCAAGCGAAAGCTCTTTGGACACGTTAAGGGTATTTTTGGCAGGAGCAGTTCTCTGTGTGTGTGGTGGTAGTTTTACTTTCCTATATACTGCCAGTCATGCTACTAATTCATTAGCATCGTTCAAACCATGCTTGCATTATTTCAGTTCTCGGTGGACTACCTTCCTTGTCCTGCTTCTGTACGCTTATTTTTGTTGCTCTTGGATGGTGCCAGCTGCTACTGTCTAAGTGGCATTGTCTCAAATCTGTAATAAAATTGTGCTGAGGACCTCAAGATTTATTTAGTTTTCTCTGAGTTTTCTTTAGGGCATTTTTGAGTTTTTCTCAGGGGCTCTGTCAATTCACGTTCCTGTGAGTTCATGTAGTTTATACGAGGCTTGATAGGCTGCTGCTGGTGAGACTGGCGTGCTCAGGTATGTTGAGATCAGATGCATGAACAGCTTGTGATGATCACACCTGCAGAAGGACAGGCAGTGAAGTCATCAGATGGTGGATATGAAATGAGGAAAAGGAAGTGATATTTCATACTGCAGATAATTACACCATTGAGCTCGTAACTTGGAAAATCTATTTAAACTCAATCTAAAGAGTTGTAATTGGGTAAAAGTATTTAATGAGAAATGTACTGTAACCTTACCAAATGCTACAATATTGATTGCAACCACATTCAGAACTGGCTTTGGCTTTGTAGGGTTTTAGGGCAACAGACTGAACAGTTGATTTCATGCCTCTCATACTTCCTGTTGGCTACAGCCCTCCAGCCACAGTGATTACTGCAGTGTAAGTGGCTTCACACCACTCTGTGCTCTCTTCCCCTCTCCTCCTTCCCTCCCTGCCTGCTGGGGCACTGAGTTGTTTTGCAAGAAGTGACTATGCCAGTAAAACAAATGTAGCCAAAGAAAATGAAGCAAGGTGAATACGACTTAGGCAGAGCAGTCAATGAAATAGGGAAGAACAGCAGGGAGACTGAGTGCAAAAACATGACACTGATCTGGAGAACTATGAACATTTGAAAGCTCCTTGGTGATTGACTTGGCCCCCATGGTCTCTTGAAACAATGCTGGGAGATGTATTTGGAGGCAGTGACCCAGACTGGGGAGGAATGCCTCTTCCACAAATGACCATGTATCTGACTTTTGGAAAAAGAAATGATGGAAAACTGGTTTCTGGGATTTGATTAAGAGCACCCCACAAGTGGGATTYGACTAAACTGAAACTGAGTAGACTATGGGTAAACGATCCCACACACATTAGTTGTTTAATCTGTCTGTGGCTTAGCTACAAGTTAGCAGAAAGCCTGTGCTTCACGGCCAGAAGTTATGTTGAGGTTGGAAAGGACCTCTGGAGATCATCTGGGCCAACCCTCTGCTCTCAAGCAGGGTGAGATAAAGCAGGTTGCCCAGGATCATGTCCAGTTGGGTTTTGAATAGCTTCAAGCATGGAGACTGCATATCCTCTCTGGGCAACCTGTTCCAGTGTTCAACGACCCTCACTATGAAAAAGTGTTTTCTGATATTCAGACAAAATAGCCAGCAGCTATTCCTTGCTCTGTTTAGTTCATTCCCCTGTAAACTCTCAACATTCCCCCTCTTCACCTTAAATATCCTTGTGCTTATCTTCCTGAAATATGGTCTCACACAAGCAGCTCTGAACTTTCTCTTTCCATGAGTCTGCTCTTCTACTCACAATAACCTGCCACCCAGCTACTCTTTGCTATACCTTACCATGATGCTTTTCCCTCTGATTATTTCAGATACCCCACACCTCTAAGCCTGTTACTTAAGAAAGTCACAGATCATTAACACACATAAGAAAGTGCAGTTATTTTTGCCTTCCATCCCAGARTTTGTTTAAAATAAGGGACTAATTCTAGGAGACATTCAGTTTTTAAATGAGGAAGTAATGGGCTCCCATTGGATAAGTAACAGTAGGAAAAAGCTCTTTAAGAGTGCAGCTAGCAGAGGCAGGGCTTCAGCAGTTCTGCAGAAGTTCAGCAAACTGCTTCAGCAGTTTGCATGGCAGTGTCTGGGCTCTACTTAGAACTTCTGAGACCTTTGTTGGAAGTTGTGGGARGTTTCTGGGGACCCTCTGAGGGCGCTTGCTGCTGGCAGGTAAGGAGAGCTAGATAAAAAGACAGCTACAGGAGGCTTCTCCTGGGAAGCTCTAGAAAGGTGTAGCAGCTGGTAATGAGCTCTGCTGGTTGCCCCTGTCAGAGGAAGTTGGGGCCTTTGTTCCAGCTGATCCATGATTAAGGTGGGTCAAGCACCCTGTTAGCCAGTGCTAGGGAGAGGCCTATATAAGAGCCAGGCCTAGACTGTAGCTCTTAGAGCACAGCTGATAGATGCAGCAATTTGTGCAGCAGGGTGAAAGGAAGGGGGTCCTTGTCTCTATTCAGATCAGCATACAAGTCCTCAGGTATGGTTGTGACATACAGCAGGACATGTTTGCCAGGAGCTGGCGACCCCACCTTATCAGAGGCTGTCACCCAGACAGATCTGATGGAGGATGCAGCTGGGCAGGTCTCAGGCTACAGGGAGTGCCTGGGACCTCTCTGTGAGGCTGGGGCTGACAGTCATCTTTCCTGCAGAAGGTGTACTGCTGTTGAAGAGCTGTGTTACCAGGTAGTGGAGTTATGGGAGGAAGTCAACAGTTTGTATCCTATCAGAGATGATGAGTGAAAGATAGATAGGACATTCTCAGAGAACCTACAGCTTCAAGAGCCCCCCAGTCCCCAAATGCAGTGAAGATGCAGGTGGAGTCTGTGTCTTGCAGGACAGTAAGTGGTAACTCCAAGGAAGGCAAAGGCTCTAGCCTTCAGCTGGTGACTTTTTTGTGCCAGGAGAAAGGCTCCTCCTCCTCTTGAAAGCTTGCAGCTACTGGGTGGGTTCTCTGCCCTCAAAGCTGAGGAGCAGTTGGATGTTTTGAGTGAAGCATCTGGGCTGATGGACCAGAGCCAYGTAGAAGCACCCGGAGGAAACAGTGAGTTATAGTAATGAGTGACTCCCCATTGCATGGGACAGAGGCACCCATTTGCCATTATGGAGACATAGTGGGATAGCTTGCATGACTGGAATACTGCAGTGGCTGGCTATGGGCTCTGCAGGAAGGACAGATGGGGGGGGGTCACCCTTAATATAGGAGAGCAGCAGGAATGCATGGAGCTCTGCTTCAGGGTGGGCAATGGGCTGACTGAGAGTGTATGGGGCAGACTAATGTGGGTGATACTTGCAGGTGTTTGCTACAGGTCACCTTATGAGAAAGAAGTAGTAGCTGAGGCCTTCTACGGACAGCTAGAAGTAGCCTCACATTTGCAGGCCCTGGTAGACTTTAACGACCCCAGTAGCTCCTGGTGGGACAACACGGCAAGGCACAAGCAATCCACGAGGTTCCTGGGCAACGCTGATAACTTTCTGACACAAGTGCTAGAGGAGCAAATGAGGAAAGGTGCACTGTGGATCTCTGGACTATGCAGAAAGGATAACTTTCCCTTGGTGGAAGAGGTTTGGGTTAGGGATCACTTAAGCAACTGGACATACACAAGTCCATGGGCCCTGATGGGGATGTACCTATAAGCACTGAGGAAGCTAGTCAATGTCATTGCAAGGCCACTCTCAATAAAGTGTGAAACTGGGAGAGATGCCTGAGGACTGGAAGAAAGCAAATGTCACTCCAGTCTTCAAAGAGGGCAAGAAGGAGTAGCTGAGGAACTACAGGCCAGTCAGCCTCTCCTTGATCCCTGGGAAGGTGATGGAGCAGCTCATCCTGGATACCATTTCCAGATGCATGAAAGGTAAGGTGAGCCAAAGTAGTCAGCGCAGATTCACAAAGGGGTAATCATGCTTAACTAACCTGACAGCCTTCTGTGATGGATGCCTTGCTGAGGTAGATGAAGGGACTTCAGTGGGTGTTGTCTATCTTGACTTCAGCAAGGCTTTGGACACTGTCTCCTATAACATCATCATAGACAAGCTCAGGAAGTGGGAGATAGATGAGCGGATAGTGAGGTGGATTGAAAATTGGCTGGATGGCAGAGCTCAGAGGGTTGGGATGAGAACCAAAAAGTCTAGGTGGAGGCCTGTAGCTAGTGGTGTCCCCTAGGGGTCAGTACTGGGTTTAGTCTTGTTCAATTTACTTATTCTTCAGTGACCTGGATGAAGAGACAGAGCACCTCCTCAGCAAGTTTGCTGACAATCCCAAACTGGGARGAGTGGCTGATACACCAGAGGGCTGTGCTGCCATTCAGAGGGACCTCGACAGGCAGAGAGGAACCTCAGGAAGTTCAACAAAGGAAAGTGCAGTCCTGCACTTACTCAGCCCAGGCATCAGGACAGGCTGGGAGGCAGTGAGCTTTCCCTCCTTGGAGATATTCAAAAACTCATCTGGAAAAGGTCCTGGGCAACATGCTGTATCTCACCCTGTTTGAGAGTGGAGGAGAGGGTGGCCCAGAGGATCTCCAGAGGTCCCTTCCAACCTTAAACATTCTGTGATGCTGTGAAGAACTCTTGTGTGGAGCCAAACATGGATGCTCCAAATCTGCATGATAGTAGCCAGAAGCAGCTACCAATAGCTCTTGCAGTGTGCCTTGCATTAGCTGTAGTTTTGAGTAAAAATCCAATCCACTTCATTATGTCTTTGATTAAATCTGCAAGCAAGAAGTCARGTCAATCAGCCTTTTAATTTCTGTGCTGTCTGGCCTGAGACGGGAATTATTTCTCTTCAAAAATATTAATTTCACTTGCATGTTCTAGGCATAGTGCAGAATTTGACCCCACAGTTAAGATGGATTTGATTGTCAGGCTAGTGAAATGCTCTATCACATTTAACCCTTATCAGCCAGTCTCAAAGATTCACTTTCATTCCAGGGGTAAAAGCTTATGCACAAGCAAAGTCTTTCCTTGGGAAGTGGCGCTAGGATTTGCATACAATTGCAGTTTTTTCTTTTTTTCCAGAAGGCACAAGATTTTTTTTTTTTTTTTTTTTTGTCTTTTAAGAGCTGATGAAACATCAGTGATTGAACTATCGCATTTCATATAACATATGGACAAAGAAACAAGTACAGTCAAGTTATCTTAGAGTCAATTTTCTGCCAAAGAAAGCTTCAGGAAAAAGAAATAAGAAGCAGTAGAACATATTGCTTAAAAAAAAACAAAAAAGGATTTAAGTGAAATGTGAAATCTCAAGGCTTATTTTCTGAAAAGATCCAGAGCTAAACTACTCTTTTTTTACCCCACTCCCACCSCAAAACATCCATTCAACACTCAAATACCCTTCTGTGTACCAACATACCAACTTGTTTTCACTTGCACTGCAGTAACACTGAGAATATTCCCTGTGATTTCAGACTGGTGATGGGCTACTGTGTTTAAAAAAAAAAAATCAAGCAGTACTTGCAGTGGGGTGAGATTTCTTGTGTAGCAAGAACTCCCAGACATTAACTCATTAAGTAGATTAATAGCCACAGGTACTGCCACTTCTACAACCATTACCTCTTAGGCAGATAGAAAAGGAAGGGTTAGTAATGATGGTAAGACTCAATTAAGCCAGTCTTTCCAACTAGCACAACAGTCTTCAAAGTAATGCCAGAAGCCTGCAATAGACAAAAAAGGCTCACCTATGTGGTAGAAAACTCACCCATATCTAGATATCAGCACTTGTAAGGCTGTCAGTCATGACATACTGTATGGGATTTTGTGCAACAGAAATAATGTTTCAGAAGTTCATCCTTTCAATAGGGCACAGCATGATTAATGTAACTACAGAGAAACCTCTAGCGTAAGTGCCATGATGATGTTTTAACTAGTTACTCTGTTCCAAACTATTTACCTTTGAATTTATTGTTATGCTATTTTAAACATTCTGGATGTAACCTTAAGCTTCAGTTACAATGTTCCTTCTGTTGTATTTTTTCTTAGTTCTTCATTCATATGAAATATGAAATATTAATTATTAAATATTAGAACTTTTGTGTCCTGTATTTAATGATCAGACAAACAAACACTGAATGCTCCGAAGTTTGTTTAAAGCTTCATATCATGGTTGTGTTATGTAGATATTTTGAGTTATGTGGATATTTTCTGCCTTTCCTGTAAAGGGGACACAGCCCACGTGAGTGAGACAAAGAATGACGAACCATATACCTAGACAGCACAGATAAAGTAATTTATATTTAAAAGTTTCTCTTGGAAATGAAGGCTGAAACAGGCTGAATGGGAAACAAAAGATCATGCATGGTCTTTTTAGTTCTTGCAGGAGTCTACAGTTTGTCCTTTCAGCCCCTTTGATCAGCAACAGTGAAGTCTGTGCCAGCAGCTACGGACTATTGAAGTTGCATTTCAGTAGCACAGTGTAAACACATTGATTTACTACAAAAACTGCTACTACCAAGACTAATACTACTGACCAAAGTCAGCAGCACAGCAATAAACTGAAATACAAGTTTGTGTAGTTTAAGTAACTCAAGTTAGGCAGTGAAAACAACTATGTGTTATCTTAGTCTTTAGGCACTTCTATCTTCAATTATTATTCTCCTCCCCAGCTAGAGTAACATGGGTTATATAAGGTAACTCCTTTCCCTGCTCCTAAATGCTGCAGCCTCAGGTTTCAGTGGGGAAACCTAGACACTAAYAGTATTGAACTGAGATAATATAAACCATATACAATAATCTGATTGTTTTCAGTCCAAGTTCTGACCTTTCACAAAGATCCCTCATCATAATTAAAAACACATCCCAGGGAAAGCTTTGTTGTGGCAAAGCTAACAGAAAGGGATAATGAGCTATTGAGTAGCTTTTTCTTTACACTTGTACCACCATGGCTGCATCTGGAAAAATTCAGCATATGCTCCCAAAACTGAGCAGTTGGGAAAACTTCACTGACCGCATACAATGGTATAAAGTCAGCCAGCTATCTGCCCACAAAGTAAGATGTAACAAGTTATGAGATGGGGCTTTTCTCTTATAAAGAAAACATGAGAGTATTTCTTAACATGACACTGTGCTTGTGTTTTTTCTGACAGTGAGCCTCACTTAGTTCCTCAGGCCTGTGGTTTTTGTATTTCACATTTGTATTGAGAGCTTTTAATTTGTGTATAAAATGCAAGTTGTATAGCTAATAGCATTGCCAGCTTTTCTGGAAGTTGAAAACAGATGCATCATCCTTCAGAGGATGGGCARAGCTTTTGTGACTGGTAACTAACTAGTGCTGAATGAACTGCAACAATCCAAATGGCAAAATACCGACAGTTGTAACTCAAGAGAAACATGAAAAAACCAAAACACTCCAGGCTGCATCTGTGTAGTTTTAATTGATCAAATCATTCTGCATCTCTAGCATGCTCTAATTAGATCACTACTAGTCCAGAATTATGCATACATTTCTATACACTCAAGCTATTTCAATTCAGCAATAAATTGGTCTTCATATCTAGACATCAGTTCATACTTRGAAAAAATGTCTGGATGAATGTGAGCCAGCCTATTGCACATGCAAGCACTTTTAAGAATTTATAAATGAATATTATTTGTAATGACACTCTACTACCTTGAGAATAACTTTTAGATTTTTTGGAAACATAAAGAAAAAAAAAAAACAAGGAAAATGAGAAAAATGTTTACTGAAAAAATACTTGTTGTGCCTCCTTGAGATCAAAATAATATTGACAATACCCTTATTTTAATTAACATTTCCTAGCACTGTCATAAGCAACTTAAACTCTCTACAGAGCTATTTGTCTGTGTAGTTGCTATAGGGATGTCATAGGATAACTTAGAAAAAAGATCTTTTAAAAAGGGTTCTCAAGTTTAAGAGAGAAAAWCAAAAAAAACAAAAAWCTCACAGAGTTCAGAGCATAGGCCATACAGGAGCTTATAGAATAGAAACAAATACTTCCTATTCTCTTCCCCTTTGTTTCCCCAATCACAAAGTTACAAATCTTTTAGCTAGCTAATAGAAGTAGTGCAGGCTACTAGAGCATTATATGAACAGAAAGAGCAGCTTCAGAAGTAAATTTAGTTGTTCAAAGCCTCATGGAAATGAGCAAAATAATTGTTCCATTAGATTGAATATACAGCATTAGATTGAATATACAACATTAGCATACAAAGAGATACAAACAATGGACGACTATGATACAGACAGTCGACACTTCCCATTCAAAAATACATCGAAGAGAAGCAACAGCACAGAAACCAAATGTGATATTATGGCTTTCTGCTACACTGAAAAAAAAAAAAAAAAAAAAAAAAAAAGCTGTGCCCTGGCCCTAGCCCCTTCCAAAAGAATGGCATTTATATCTAAATGATACCAAATGATATTTTGTTTACAAAGTGAATTTTTAAGAAAACGCAGTTGATTGCTGGAAATCATACCAAAGCTGCAAGTTGTGTACTGTTAAGCCTTTGTATTAAATAGCTGATTAGATCTGTAAAACCTAAGAGAAATGAACAATAGGTTATATAAATGTTCTCCAAATTGGAATGACTGTACTGCCTGGCAGCATTCAGAATTTAGTGTGCTAACCTAATGTTCTGTTAAACCAAAAGATAGTAYTGGTGCCTCCTGAAATTTTTAAGCATATTGGAAGTCTGATTACTTAAACATTATGCTCGTATGCAGCTTGAAATACACAAAGGTCTAGATTAACATTCTAGTTTATACTAGGAGCAACTGCAAGTGTTACAGTTCCAAAAAGAAAAAAAATGAAAAAGGGGAACATTTAGGAGTTTGGATCTCATTGCATACAAGCTGTGTAGTCTCAGTTGTCTTTCCTTAGTTCAACATCTGAGCTGACTTGTTCTCAACCTGTTCCCTTACCCCATCTAGGTGTCACCTTATCTCCGGCTCCTTTTTACAGTCCTTCTGCCCATAGGGTCAGTCCCGTCCTCACATTTGTTTGACCTGTTTTTCTTCTCCCCACTTGCTCAATCCTATTCCTCATATAATTTTTCCAGATTTCTATGGAACACAAATTATGGAAGAAACATCCTTGTGTTCTCTGTAGGTCCAGTGATTTTCCCCTTATGCATCTGAATCAAGCAAGTTACTGGAAACAACACAATCCCTCTTTTTCACTAGTACAGAAKGACAACTGCTATTACAGTGTGATTCTTAAACTAGGTCCTCAGCAGGGCATACCTAACACACAAAAAGGAAAACTGCAAATGTTTAACAAGTATCTGAGCATATCAGAACTGACTGTAAGGTCCATGACTTGGCCACCTGTAAGCAAATGAGAAGCAGGAGACATTTCATTGATGGCAGAGACCAGCTCCTGCCAAACTTCAGGTGGTAACTTTAAAAAAAAMCAGAAAGACTAGAAATTCTCAAAAGAGAAATGGCTTGGACATTTTTTTGTTGGCAGAGGGCATAACATTTCCCCTTTCTCTAGCCTCACTTCTGAAGATAGTTGAAAGTCTCTGCCTTCCCCCCCCCCGCCATAAGTACTGGCCTATTACAGACACAGGCCATGTCAGGTTTCAGCCTGAGTGATTAACATCTAGCATGCCTTAGGCAATGACAGGATCTTCTAACCGACCATGTTACACAGCAGCAAGCACAGGCAGTACAATCAGATTCATCTACATGTAGGGCAAATGTGAGCAGCAAGCAAGTGCTGAACCTCTGTCACTAAAAACACCGAACTTCTCAGTTCCTTAATGATGGAGTTTAATGCCAGTTTAATCCCCTACTTAACATTTTAGCCTGAGTTTTGGTTCTTGAAACTCAGCTGCAGACGATGCTGACAGCAATGGCCAATGTAGCCCTTTGTGTACATCATCTGAACAGAAACTGCAGACACTCCACTAACTGTGCAGAATTTAAGAACAAAGGCATTTAGCTATGAATGAGTCAGTAGACAATTTAGCATTTTATAAGATTTAGTAGTCAGTATAGTTTAAATATTTAGATCCCTGAATAAATTCAGCTTATGTCTGCTAGCCACAGTTGAGTCCTACTGTCATATTCTTCACTATTTGTTCCAGAAAAGAGAGTGCTGGTAAGGAAAAGATTTCTTACTGCCAACCCCCACTATAATACTATCATGTTGAATCAAGTTTATAGTAGTTCACAATAGAACAGCTTACATAAAAATACTGCATTATATAAAAGAACTTTTACTCTGCTAGGACCTCATCTCAGAAAACTCTTAAGAGATATTTACAGGGCACTTCCAACACAGCTGTACTGCGCATCTCTCTCAAACTGAGGAGAAAATTGATTTTGTTAATGTGATTGTGAAGATTAGCCTAGGAAAAAAATATTCCAGTTTGAAATTGAGAGGCCACCTATGAAGATTTACAGGTCTTCTACCTACTTGCACATCAGAAATGCCATAGTGTGATTTAACACCTGGCTGAATCCCAGACACCTGTAATGTCATCAATACTTTCCACAGTCCTTTTATTAAATACAGATTTCCACAGGGAACTGATGTGATACCAAAAATGCAATTCACATGTACATCAACAGTTCCCTCCTCCCTCCCCCCCAATAGATGGTGCTACAGCACCCAAAACAAAATTAACCTAAGAAATATGGATTGTTATCACTCCGCACAATATTCTCAAATCCTTGTTGTAGAATATCATTCTGCTTTATTTTCTAATTAATCATTAAAACAATCCATTAAGTCACCACTTTTCATATTTGACAAATTCATCAACCTTACTTCAAATTCACCAAGTTATAAACTATTGCCACGTATTATCATTTTACTGCGCTATGTCCACGGGTAGAATCCAAAAGTAGCAACAGCTGTGAGGAAAAATAAAAAGGCTACGGTCCTCTGAAAATTTTCACAAGAAATCATGTTAATCTAACATGTGACTAAAGCCAAAGAGTGAAAATCTCTTCCAACCACACCTTCAGATGTGTCTCAGAATATATTCACTTGTTGTATGTGGATGTTGAAATGAACAGATTCCTCCACCAGCACTGAAGAGCAGCTGCAGTGGGAAAGCATCTGTAAGGTGCCACAAAGAAAGCAACCTTTTACAGCCACTAGTCTCAGATTACATAAGAAATGGAAAGGAGTCTTCAGTCTTTAGCATCTCCCACTCCATCAGCATTAATGGCAAACATGGCTTCAGCCTCAGGAAGACAAGGAGAGTCATAAATCTTACATATTCTGGTTTCACCTCGGCCTTTTCGCAGATACAGTCTAACAGGGAAAAGGAAAACAAAACAGTTATGGATGTATAGCTTTAGTTTCAGTAAATCACCGCTATAATCATTTAAACAATAGGTTAGTACAACAATACAGCACATTGCTGTTAGAACTTTTATAAATGCTATATTAATTTTACTGCAGAATAAATCATATGCTTGGAAAGGCTCTCATTTTTTGAAAAGCAGACTGGACATACTGTTGACAGACTTCATAGAAAAAAACCCACAGAATTTAAAGACACTTAATGTCATAAAATCCTCCAAACTAAAGCTGACAGAAGATGATAGTTATTCTCTTACCTGGTGGTGGAAGCATGTGCTATGATGTTTCCTCCTATAGGTTTTTTGGGATCTGCAGAAAACATAGCAGCTCCATCTACTTGTGCAACTACTTGGTTAGTGATCACAACTGCCACACCAAACTGTAAGGAGAGAAGCAAGAAATAGTATTCATTTATTTTCTACAATCTGAAGAAGGGGGGGGGGAGAAAAGACACACATACATTCCTCCCATCCTAAGCTCTGCTTTCCATAAATACTCTCTCATGCATCTCAAAACAAAATGGAAGCAGACACTGAGCAAGCAGAAAACCATCTGTATAAAACTGCTAAGAGAAAGAAATACAATAACCATTTCTGTAGGGAGCAGAGCATGAAGGACAGAGGGAGACTATTCATAGTTTACCTCATCTGCAAGTCGAAGAAGCATACGCAGAAATCTGGCCAGATGCATCTGTCTAGCTGACAGCTCACCTCTTCCAGAGTAATCTGTTCGGTAAAGGGCTGTGGCACTGTCCACTATCAGCAGTGCATAACTGGAGAAGATGAAGTACAAATTACTTATAAGTATTTCCAAGTAGGAACAATGATTTTGAACAATTCAGTTTTGAATCTGATAGTGCCCAACTAATTGCAAGGCTGCATAAAGATTTCAATATAAACTCTTCTCACCTGCTAGCTAGCAGAAATTACTTTTAAGAATACAGACTTGATCCGCAATGTAAAGACTACTGACTTATACAAAAAATCCCAGTAAACTCAGAGTTGCTGCATGATTAAAAACTTATCTCTATGCTTAAGTACTCTAATAAACTAGCCCAAAGTATAATGTTTTAACACCACAGGTATTCTCTGGGCAGGTTCCTAAACACCTCATACTACCACCTCCTTCCTTCTAAAGGGTTTCATAAATCTTAGTTCTAAACTAAAGCTGTCAGTACATGTTTCTTTAGCGCTTGGCATGCTCTAAATCAACTTTATACTATTCATGAAAGCCCTTATAAACTGGTGTTTGAAATAGTTTCGTAGGATGGCACTTGTTCTTTATAAAGCAACATCAGTTGTCACAGCTCAAGCCAGTCTCAGTCATACAATATTTCAACAGAAACAGGTATTAATTCATAACTGACTGTCCATACCAAAAGCTTATTACTTGGATTAACAAAAGCATAATCTAGTTTCAAAATAATAAAAACTGCTCTACTGGAGCTAAGAAGTGAAGATAGCAGATATATTTTTACAAAGTTAACTATAAAAGCATTTTGACATTTCATAATTACGTAATCTATGTTCTTGCACTTGCTTGTCACCTACAGGTAGCTTTATAATATGACTAAATAACAGCATAAAAATCACTCCATCCAAGTCAATCTTATTACCGTGATTCAGCCATCATTGCAGATGCTTGATACAACAGCTGGGTCTGATGATCTGTGTTAAAACCTCGAGCRTATGCCACATTATCAAGGACATCACTGCCAGACAAGCCATACCTGTAGAATTCAGACAGAAAAATATTAAAGTGGCAACTTCAATAATAGTACTTATCTCACATTCCTGGGAGAGCCCCAGAGGTTTTATTTTTTTAAAAAAATAAAAGCCACCACCACCAACACAACTTGGTTATGAAAAAAGTATCAACAAAGAATGATTGGAAACTGCTTTTAAAAAATATTTTACTGCCTGGGAATAGCAACAAAGTAGAACACCAAGCATGTTTTCCTCAAAATAAAATATGAGCAAGAAAACTCATCATCAAGAAATAGAATATTCTGAGTATTCCATTGTACCACTAATAAAACACTTTTAAATTCTAAGCAGATTTATGCACAGATTTGGAGTTCTGAATATGAAGTCAAAAGGTACTGAACAGTCACCCACCTGTAACTCCTCTGTAARTGTTACACTACCAGAAATACATTCAGCATCTTGCACTTAACTTATTTATATGGTCTTTTGACAGAGAGCCCTTGGGATCTGGAGAACCAGTTGATCCGAACAGTAGTAACATTTTTCCATGAGAGAGAACATATCTAGCTTGTTCTCATTTTATGTTTCACAGTAGAGCATATTTTCCAGAATCAGAGACTTGTTGAGGTCGGAAGGGACCTCCAGAAATTGTCTAGTCCAATTCCCCTGCACAAAGCAGGGTCATCTAGAGCAGGTTGCTCAGGACATTGCTCCAGTCAGATTTTGAACCTCTCCAAAGACAGACACTTCAGAACATGCCTGGGCAACCTGTTCCAATATTTGATCACCTTTAGAGTAAAAATAAACAAAACAAAGAAAACCCAAACCTTTTTCATATGCTGAAATGGAATTTCCTGTATCTTAATTTGTGCCCATTACCTCTTGTCCTGTCACTGAGCACCAACGAAAAGAGTCTAGTTCCATCTTCTTTACTCCCTCCAGGCTAAAAAAACTCAGCTCTCTCAACCTTTCTTCTATGCTCCAATCCTTCAGTTGTCTTTGTGGCCCTTCACTGGGATCATTCCAGTAGGTCTGTCTCTCTCTTGTACTGGGGGGCCCAGAACTYGCACAGCACTCCAGATGAGGTCTCACCAGAGGGATAGCAAAGGGGAAGGATCACCTCCCTTGACCTGATGGTAACGGTCCTAATTCAGTCTGGAAAAGCACCTTCTTTGTCACAAGGGCACATTGCTGATTCATAGTCAACTTGTTGTCCACCAAGATTTCCAGCTGCTTCTCTGCAGAGCTGCTTTCCAGCAGATTACCTTCCAGCCTGTACTGTGCCTGGTGCCATTCCTCCCCAGGTACAGGACTCTGCACTTCCCTTTATTCAGCTTCATGAGGTTCTCCTCTATCAATCTCTCCAGTCTATCTAGGTCCCTCTGAATGGCAGCACAGCCCTCTGTTGTATCAGCTACTCCTTCCAGTTTTGTATCACCTGCAAACCTGCTGAGAGAGCACTCCATCCCATTGTCCAGGTCACTGATAAAAATACTAAACACTGGATCCTATATTGACCCCTGAAGGATACTGCTAGCTACAGACCTCCAGTTACATTATGTGCCACTGATCACAACCCTCTGAGCTCTGTCACTCAGCCAACTTTCAAGTCACCTCACTGTCTGCTCATCTAAACCATACTTCCTCAGTGTGCCTATGGGAATGTTATAGAAGACAGTGTCAAAAGCCTTAATAAACAACATCCAGTGCTCTTCCTCCATCCTCCAAGCAGTATCATCATCATAAAAGGGTATCACGTTGATCAGGCATGATTTCTCTTTCATAAGTCCTATCCACTCATGCTAACTCTTGTCCTTCACATCTTTGGAAAGGATATCTAGGATTATTTGTTCCATTATATTCCCCATGACTGAGATGGGGCTGACTGCTTTGTAGTTCCCTAGATCCTCCTTCTTGCCTTTCTTGAAGATAGGAGTGCTTTCTTCCAGCACTCAGGAACCTTCACTGATTGTTGTGACTCTTCAAAAATATTTTTGAGAGCAGCTTAGCACTAACATTTGCCAGCTCCCTCAGCGCTCATGCAGGCATCTCATCAGGTCCCAGTGACTTGTTTATGCCCAGTCTGTTTAAATGCTCCCTAACCTGATCCTCCTCCAAGAGAAGGTCCTCCTTGCTCCAGATAATCACAGCGGTTACAGGACCTGGAATTCCTGAAGGTTGATCTTGCCAGTAAAGAGCAGAGGTGAAAAGAGCATTGAGTACTTCTGCTTTTTCTGTCCTCTGTCACTAGGTTCCACATCCCATTCAACAACAGACCCATATTTTCCCCAATCTTCCTTTTGTTGCTGATAGATCTGTAGAATCCTTTCTTGTTGTCTTTCATATTCCACACCATATTCTACTCCAGCTGGGCTTTGGCTCTCCTAACACCATCCTTACGCGCTTGAACAGAATTGCTGTATTCCTACSAGGTCATCTGGCCCTGCTTCCATATCTTGTGTGCTACCTTTGTATATTTGAGTTTTATGAGAAGCTCCTTGTTCATCCACACAGGCCTCCTGCTGCTTTTGCTCGATTGCCTATTTGTTGAGATGGACCATTTTTGAGTCTGGAGGAGTCAATCCTTGAAAATCAACCAGTCTCTCTTGGACTCCCCCCCTCCTCTCTCCAGGGCCACATCCCATCTGATTCTTCCTCATAGAACCCTGAATAGGAAAACGTAGATAGGATTTCTGGAAGTCTAACATTGTGATCCTGCCTAATGCCTTGCTCCACCTCTTGGGATCCTGAACTCATCATTTCACAGTCATTGTTGACAAGGCTGCCTCCAATTTTCACATCCCTGATGAGTTTTTCCTTGTTTGTCAGAATCAGATCCAGCAGAGCATCACTGCCCCCTCATTTCTGCTTGATCACCTGTGTCATGAAGTTATCATCAGTACACTCCAGAAACCTCCAGGATTTGTGTCCTGCTGTGTTGCCTCACCAACAAATATCTGTGTGGTTCAAGTCCCAGGGCCTGCAAACATGAGGCTTCTTCCAATYGTCTGAAAAAGGTCTCATCTACTTCTTCCTGGTCAGACGGTCACCCTGAACAGACACCCTCTCCAACGTCATCCTTGTTGGTCTRTCCGCTAATCCTGACCCATAAGGTCTCAGCTGGCTTATCACTCATCGCTATGCATTCCTACTGCTCTTTTACATAAAGGACAACTCCCCCTCCTCACCTTCCTGGCCTGTCCTTCCTAAAGAGCCTGTATCCATCCATGGCAGCACTTCAGTCTTGTGAACTGTCCCATTGCACCTCTGTGATCCCAATGAGACTGTAGTCCTGCAACCGCATGCAGGCCTCTAACTCTACTTATTTGTTCCCCATGCTACATGCATTAGTGTACAAGCACTTTGGAGAGGCATATTTAAAATATCTACATAAAGCCAATTAAATAGAGAGCATGCATCAACAAGTACATTGAGCACAGAGGTATGCATCAATGGACATAAATGCATGTTCTGTTGAGAAGACTTTCCAGTACAAGAACACAAAACTTTTCTAAGTTGTCACAGTAAGGTTCTACCTTAAGAGCATAGATCACAAGATTTTCCCAGTAAAGGACCACAACTATTTACAAGGAAGACTTTTACTTTATGTTATTCCTTTTTTCACAGCTGGACACCTAATTTCTCCCTTCCTAATTCCTGCAGAAATTAGACTCATTAGCTACGTACAGCTTTGAAAAGCACACTTTTAGAATCATAGCTCTCTAACTTTATTACTAGCCTTACTAGCTAGTGACACCTCATGTTTGAAGGTGAACAATAACTAAACCTAAGGTTTTGAAACAAGACCACTTTGAAATACTATGTATTGGGGATAAAAGTCAAGGGTCCTAATCAAACACTTGGCAGGTGTTTGCTGCCATATATCAGTCAGTGAAAGGGAATTTGGGAGCATTCCTGTGCTCACTCCAGGGAAAACCAGCAGGGGTTATATCAAACCTTTAGAATTTAATAGGATTCAGTTGGTACTGTCCCCAGCTGATTAGGAAGTGCACATTCCCTTCTAGCAGCAGAACACCGAGGGTAATGGCTTCCTGTAGAGGGACAATAACAAAACAGCTGGGGGAATGGAGAGGAAGGAAAGAGATGGGAATAGTAACACCAGATGTTTGCAGAGTGAACATCTGTAAATCAAATTAACTTCTAAATACTGCAGAAAAAGTCTCCTGATGAGACTGCCTTCCAGTAGCAGATGAAAATTCAGTATTGATACATGTCTTCAGATTACTATTTTTCAATGACTGGAACTTACTTCATTTAGGATAGCATGTTGATTAGGTCATCTCCTTCTAGAAAGTAAAAGAGACTTCTCTTGTGGGTCAGCCGATGTCACATCAGTTTGATATCAAATCTTACTTGATTTTTCTAGTTATAGTCATGGAAAGGCCTACAAATACTGGCCTCACATCATACAACTGTACTACTGCTACAAAGCAGCAGTCCTACCCTTTTGCTCCCTCTGCTTTCTGCTGCTCACTCTTGTGTCCTCCTTTGCACTAGCACTAGATGCTGCCCTGCAGCGAACCACATTTTGGCTACTTGAAAGAAACTTGACAATTAAGTCTTATTCCTGTAAATGCTGGGACACAGTAAAAAAAAGGAGGAGAGCTGTTTGCTTTTCAAACTAGGAAATTTGAAATCTGTACAAACATTTTTAAAACATATTTAAAAAGGGTATGCACACAGAACCTGTAAGAACTGTGAACCTGAAATCAGATCAGCAAGAGGAAAGCAGAAAAATAGTCAGTTGATTTTATTGTTGAATCTTTGCAGAACATCCCAGCCTCTGTATTCAAATCAGCTCAGCCTTTCTGCATAACTTTGGTTTGTAGCTTAGAAACAATTAATATTCACCATCATATTACTTCCACAAGAAAGTACACAATTTACTCATACTCCAATTCTAATCAGTATTGAGGTGGAAATATTTTTAAAACTATCATATCACTGAAATTGTTAGTTTGATGCATAGGCCCAAAATCCAAACTGAGTAATTGCATTCTGCTTCCATGAAATTCCTATCCTACTTCAGTCAGGTATGATGTGTTTCACATACCATCCCAAACTGTCTGTCTAACATTGATGCACTTCAGTAATAACTTCTGTAAGACAAATAAATACTTCAATCCTAGTTCACTGAAGTTACATACACACCTTGATATTTCACCAAAACAATTATCACATAGAATTAAGTCCCAGGGAAGCAGCATTTTAATTATGAGAAATTCTAAAGACCAGAAATAACTTCTTTRCCTAATGAATGGAACCAGCACTTCAGGATTTTAAGTCTAATCAGAATCTCTATGAAGACAGCAGAATTTTTGTTGCTTTCAATAAATTTCAGTAATTAAGTTATACATTCCAATTAGCATACATAGCATTTAAGAACATTCTGAGGCAGAAGCAGGAGATGAGAAAACAGCTTTTCAATAGGACAGTGGATGCTCTCATACTTTTGAACAAAAATCAATTTCCAGCTGCTGCTGTGATGAGCTTTTTATACAGGAATCTTTGTTTCAAAGGTAATTCTATTGGCAGAATTTATGAAGAATCTTTGAACGTATTGCACTAACAATAAAACTGAATTGAAAAGGGACACTAAGAAGTGAAGACCTTATATTCCAGGGACAGTGATGCTAGGGGTTGTCACATTTAAGTACAATCCAGAAACTTTATCTATAAAATACAGCTAATGAAGTGTTCTAAAGTGCTTCTAGGTAGGCAGACTGCTAGAATGAGGAGAGCTTTTGTAGGAACAATGCTAACTGCAACAGTCTAATTAAATTAAGAGCCAGGCTGACATATACTGTGATCCTCATTAAGTAAATAAGTTGTCCCATAATGAGTAAAGGCATTCGTTTTATCAGCTGGTGTCTATTTACTTCTAGCTGTAAATACAGACCTTTCAGCCACAGCAAGAAGACGCTCTGGACGGAAAGTGCCTTCTGTGTCAATATACATAGCTTTTCCTTCACCACCACCTCGGTCAATGGGGAGCTAAAATAAAGAGCAAATGAACAAACATGAAATAGAATAACAACAATTAACCCAGTTATTGTCTTGTAGATATTAATACAATAAATAACATACCAACTCTGCAGAGATTAAAGTTACATTTATCTGGAAAATGTGAGAAGTCAGAGACAGAAAGATTTACATTTTCAATCTCATATATCTACGTAAGGAGAATAGATGCTTTGAGCACTTCGAGCTGATAAGTTTAGGTGCCCAATGGTTTTAACTAAGTCACCAAATTGCACCCTCTAGAAATTAATATATAACCATTTTTTTTTTTAACTAAGATTAGAAACAAGGTATATGACTCCAAACTGACTTGTCTGATAACAAGGATCAATGGAAGGCTTTTACAAAAATAAAGGAAAGTATGCTTAGGATACATTAGAAAAAAAGCAACTTGTCCAAAAAAAATGGTTGGACCAGTAAGTTTCACCCCTCTTGGTGATGAGAAAGGTTCTCAGCAGTCTACAATGCCTGAACAGAAATCAAATACTTCTTTTATTTAAGATCTAGAACTAGGCTATGAGGCTGATGTGCATTAATTTTTGTTGTCAGAATATTAAGGAGAGAAAAAAAAGCATACATCAAATACAGAAAAAAAAAACAGAGAAATTTAATTGGTACTAAAGTAACCCTAGTACACAGATTAAACATGAAACAAAAGATCTTAGCAAGTTGAAAATTCAGCTAATGGTGCTGCAAAGGCTTTTGAGGACACTTCCTGAACAGACAAAATACTCAGATTCTTTGCAACGGCTGTTTAGATACATCACATTTGTATTGCTAAAAAAAGCGTACAAATTAGCAAATATCCAAAAGCTACGTTATCTGAATTTATTAAAAGTCTGAATATGTGATTAATAAATTGGACTACTCACTTGACAGGTTACTGCCAGGGTATGACACAATTGCGTCTTTCCAGTACGAAACTCCCCAAATAGCTCTGTTATGGACCCTGTTTCTATTCCTCCTTAAAAAAAAAAGAAAAAAGAAAAGATGGCAGGGGAACAAAGATTATCATGTACTTTAGATAGACCAAGCATGGAGTATTACATTTACAGAGACTCAGCTGAACACATGCTTTGGCTAAAAGTGATCATTTAAGTTTTATGATTCTAATGGAGAAAACCGTTTTCATACTGACATCTGTTCATGTTGTTGTAAGTTGTATTTCATGCTGCAGTTTAGGTAAGCATATTTTTGAACACGCTGAGGAGCTGAAATTACTTTTTTGTTTTTTTTTTTTTTAATTACAACTAGGGATGGAGAGATGATGATACCCGTTTTTGTTTTTTTGAAACAGACTAGAGAATAGACTAAATAGGAAAGACATGAAGTGATCAGCTCTGGGTTTATGCATCATGACCAAAAGCTTTCAAAACTACTGCTGCAGCTTTTTAAGGAGAATTGATTGTGATACAGGAAAGAAGTACTAAGGAAGCTTTAGTTCAACCAGTAGATACAGTCTTACGGTTTTTTTGTACAAGTATCATGCCCTGTATAGGGGGGAAACAAAAGAAGAAGAAAAAAAAAGATAAGGAAGGATAATCAATACAGAAATAAAATTATTACCCTGAAGAAGTTTGTCAAGCTCTTTAGATCCAGTCGTGATCTGGATGATCTCTGACCTCCGCTGATGGAATTCTGTTGCTGTAGTAAAACCCATCGGAACCAGTTTAGCTGCTTCAGCCTAAAGAAAATCAAACTAAGCATTGTAAGGAATGTTCATCCCATTCATTTAACCACTCTAGTAATTAACACTGTAATTTTCTGTTTTGTGAAATGAAGAGGCAACTAGAAAAATTCAGTGCATACACTTTGTTTTATAGACCACTGTGATTACTTGGTATATTTGAATAGAACTGAAATTCTGTTCAGAGAAAAGCTTACATGTCCATTCCGAACATCCCCACTCCTCCCTTTAATCCACCCTTGGGCTTAGTTCTGYGTTAAAATGAAATACTCTCTAGTTGCATTCTCATGTGAAACTACAAATACTTAATATCATGCATGCCCATCCTAGGATTGCTATTTTCCTCATAGTAAAGAAAAGTAAGTAAAATATTAGAGCTAAATATTCTGCTAGCTCTGATTTAGAAATCCACACAAGAACTAGTTCTGCAGAAACTTCACATTCCGAGTTAGAACACGCAAAGAAATTTCAACTCGGGGTTCACTCTCAATCCCCAAAAGTCAACTGCAGATGTCAAGATACCTGCTTATCTGAGGTACATAACTAACAAACCTGACCATAACAGAACAACAACTAGACTGGGTCACACCAGTGGTTCACCACCCAAAATCCTATACCTTGACAGCTGCCACCAGTGGAGGCTTAGGAAAAGAGCATAACAAACCAGGGAACAAGGGTCTGTCTCTGTCTAGTAACTCCTCTGGGTTCAGTTAGTGAGCTTCTTGACCTGAATGTTGCTCCTTTAACACTGTACTTAGCCTTCTCTGCATGCATCTTTTTTAATCAGTTCATGCTTCAGACGTCCACACTGTCTTATGACAGAGTTCCGTGCCTTAACTATATCCTAGATCAAAAAGTACTTGCTTTGCTTTAGGCCTGCCTATCATAAGCCTCTTATCAAAAAAATCCTGAACTAGAAAATACAAGTCATCTTGGCCATATTCTCCAAATCTCCCACAGCTTTTACAGACCTTTTTAATAGTCCCCACCCCTTTACTATTTAAAGCTAGTCCAAGGCTATTTTGTCTTTCCTCATAAAAATAGTCAGTTTGTATCTCTGATCCTCCTTACTGCCCGTCCCAGGATATTGTTAATTGAGACCTTCCAAGATTACTGAAACAGTTTGAGCCAGCAGCCCTAAGATTTCCTTAAATTTTGGGGTTAAAGCTTTTGCAAAACATCCTTACCAAGATTTTGTCAGCTTTGGCTTCACTGATACCTTTAATATTTAGTAATTCCTTCTTTGGTGCATAAGCAACAGCCTCAACTGTGTGAAATCCAGCTTCTTCTAACTTCTTCACGTCATTTGCATTTATACCACATTGCTGAAAGGGAGGTGGAGGGAGAGAAGAAAAAGACATATGAAACTCTCAGACACACACACTCTCATCTAACTTCTGCTGACTACCTTCAGCTGGCTTTGGCAGATTTGGATCAAGCTGTCATTACAAGGCAGTATAATGAATGTTACTTCCCTATTCACTTACACATAATGAACCATCAAAAAAATCCCTTTGCCAGTTACAGAATCAGTAAGGTTGGAAGGGACCTCTGGAAATCATCTAGTCCAACTCTCAAAAGAATGGCCCATATGGGGATTGAACCCACGACCTTGGCATTATTAGCACCACACTCTAACCAACTGAGTTAAACCATGCAACGCTTCTATGAGCCATTAACTAGATAGATGGCATAGAACAGGCAAATTATGTTGTTCTCTGTCTGGTTTAATAGATATGTCTGTCCTGTTCTCTGTCTAGTTTAATAGATGACCAATATAAGCTCAGGAAGGGATATGTAGCAAAGGAACATAGTACAAAACATATGTTTTTTTTCAACAAAACACTAGTAAGAGTTTAGCAACACAATTTGCAGAAACTGCTTGTATTTAAGGAAAGAGATTAGTGACTTTCTTGAAAACTTACTCTCAAGCTAACTTTTGACATACCTCTAACCTAGATATGAGCTGTGGCCCAAAGCTCTCTTCTTCTGCAGATGTATCCACATTTGCTTCATATTGCATCTGCACAGCCATTGTATCAGATATTCAACACAGTCCTCTCTGAAAGAAAACCGAATAGCTTTGTGATGCAACATACACCATTCAAAAAATTATACATGTTAATTGTTCCAAAATATATTAACAGATCATCCAAAGCAATATGTGAATTTTCTCCCCATCCTTATTCTCTTAGCTTGTGATACAAGTGCTATGAAAAATATCTTTTGTGTGTGTTCCATTACAGTATAAATATTATATATATATAAAAAAAAAATCCAAACAACTCTTAGGGCATCTAATAAGAAATAATAAGAGGTTTAACAGAGAATTCTAGAATAATTTTAGGAGCAAAATATTGAAGATTTCTTCACAGGATTGCTTGTTAATAAATTTATTACTATTAGCAGAATCTTGTTTTAGCATAATGTTATGCAGTCACATAAAGTAATAGATCTGATCTTTTGCTATTACTTTAGTAATATTACTTTAACCTGGCACTTGACATCATAGGCTGATTATTTCTTGAAGAGCGCCCTTGTGTTAACTACAAATGCTAGCACCTTGCAGAAGTCTGAAGCAAGCTTTAGATCCCCTCCTCCGTACTCCTGCTAATATTGGAATGCAGCTGTACCACCCTTCTGAATACCAAGCTGAGGAACATGACACAAGCAGTTAAGGATGCATCATCATATAGAAAGTTACATGCTCTTCAGGAATAACGTTCCTCATGCTGTATGGCGTTTACCTCATAGAGCTGGTAGAAGCCAGATATAGAAGTCACTGAACAGCATCTGACAGATACAAACTGCCTACATAGAGTAGACGGTGGCCTCAAGCAGCAACACAGCAGGAGCAATTACACAGTATCAGTGCAGARGTCTACTTAGCCCAGTATCTCTTTACCAAGACCTCAAGAATAAGCAGCAGAAATCCACACGAAGCATATGGGCTCTAACCTGTCTCCCACAGCTCATCCTAATCTTTAGCGATCAGTCCCTCGAGGCGTGCTATTTTATAATCCTCCTGGTCTGCCTGCCATTAAGGCAGCGCTGTGTATGCTTATATGGGGCACTCTCAGCCTTTGGGAAGCTGCCCACGCCCTTGTCCTTAACAAGGCAGCTGGTGGCGGGGGAAGGGGATAACAACGAGCTCCGCAGCGGCAGCACTTTCCTCCCAACTTTATTTTTTAGTTCGTTTCAGCGGACCACGCTTTCCCCTCAGATTTGCCTCACGTAGCGCCCCTCCCCCGCCCAAGGCCTCCCTCTGAGCGGGGCTGGGCTGGACCGGGCCGGGCTATCCGCGCCCTGCTGGCCCCTCGCGCACCGCCGGAGGAGCAGAGGAGCAGGAGGGGGACGCGGTGCGGCAGCACCCCCTGCCCAGCGAGGCGAGGGGGGCGCGGCAGGGCTCCCCCCCCCTTCACTCACCCGCGGCGGAGCCCGGCCCGGCACCGCCCCCGGCCGTTACGCGCGCGGCGCTGGCCGGTTCGGAGGAGCCCGCCACCACGTCACGTGACGATGCGCGCAGCACGCCCCGCCCCCTCACGCACAGGCGCGCAGCTTGGCGGGAGCAGGGCCGGCGCGTCCAGAGACGCCTTAAAGGGGCAGCTGCCTTTAACGTTGGCTGGAAGGAAATGCTACAAGGAACATATTTTTAAAATAATTTCTTCTCTTTGTTTATTAGTATCAAACACTAGGACAAAGTGGAGCAGTACCCTGTTGTTACAGATGTTGACAGAAAACGATTCAGATGCTAGACAATGCAGCACAGTGAAAATAGCTCCAKGACAGGCTAGTTATAAATACTGGCAAAGTACTAAAGCATTTCATTAAAATGTTTATTTAACCAGTCTTAGGTCTGGCAGACTCACAGGTGTGTAGACAGCAATAGGCATGCAAAGGTAAAGGACACAAGATTTTAAACAGATACGGGATAAGGATTAAATATATGAGAACACTTACAAAACTGGATTCAGGAAGGCCTGCTGGAGTCAGGATTTCAAGACTTTCCAGTTGCTTCTCAGCTACCACTGAACACCGAAAACATGGACAAGGGGGTCAGGACACACATCAGGTTCAGCCAGGGTTTCACCTCACTGCTGAAGCAAGGCATGAAAAGAACATGCACTTGTTCTGGGCTTCCATATTTTTAGAAAATCTGTTGCTTATCCGTATAGATTTTTAGAGAATCTATTGCCTACGTGTAGCTATCTAATCCATCCTGGATGGTGAAGGGATAACTAACTATGTGTCATGTTTGAAAGAGAAATCTGCAGCCATAGAGGACCCCATCCCAGCAGGGCACTTAAGATCATAAATGCTGAGTGTGACAGAAGGCAAAAAACCAAACCAAAAAAAAAAAAAAAAAAAAAAAAAACAAAAAGACCCCTCACTATTACAAACATTACAGAAGAAAAAAAGGTTTCCTGTCCTTAAGCCTTGGGGTGTTTGTGCCTATAGTATGAAAACACATGTAAAGAAACACTCAAAATACATATTGAGACTTATAAACAGAAGAAACCCCCAGATCAAGATGTCAACATGATTATATGATGTTCCTACTGACCTTTGCTAACCCAGAAGCAAAAGCCAAGAGAACAGCACACAATTGGCATTTGTGCTGCAAATTGACTATAAGCCAGCAAMRTGCCCTYRTGGCCAGGAAGGCCAATGGTATCCTGGGGTGCATTAGGAAGAGTGTTGCCAGCAGGTCGAGGGAGGTGATCCTGCCCCTCTACTCCGCCCTGGGGAGGCCTCATCTCGAGTCCTGTGTCCAGTTCTGGGCTCCCCAGTCCAAGAGAGACATGGAGCTACTGCAGAAAGTCCAGCAAAGGGCTACAAAGATGATCAGAGGGCTGGAGCATCTGCCCTCTGAGGAACAGCTGTGAGAGCTGGGCCTGTTTAGCCTGGGGAAAAGAAGATGGAGGGGGGATCTTACCAATAAGTACCTGAAGGGAGGGTGTCAAGGGAATGGGGACAAAYTCTTTTCAGTTGTCCCATGTGACAGGACAAGAGGCAATGGGCACAAACTGAACCACAGGACGTTCAGCCTGAATGTGAGTGGGAATTTCTTCMCTGTGAGAGTGACAGAGCCCTGGAACAGGTTGCCCAGAGATGTTGTGGAGTCTCCTTCTCTGGAGATATTAAAGCCCGCCTGGATGCAACCCTGTCTAACRTGCTCTAAGTGACCCTGCTTGAGCAGGGAGGTTGGACTAGATGATCTCTGGAGGTCCCTTCCAACCTTACCCATTCTGTGATTCTGTAATTGAAATCCTGTAGCTGGCTGTGTTATGAACAGGCAGTAGGTCAAAAAGGCTAAAGGGAGTTTACAACTGATGGCAGAAAATGGCTTTTTTATTCTAGAATCTCAGAGAGACCTGAAGCGAGCTTCAGGTGACTTAACAAGACAACAAAACCAACTCTTGATTAAAAATATTGAAATAAACTTTTATAGATTTCAACAGAAATATACATGTAGTTAGATATCAAAGTACACAGTATGGACTAAAATACATGGAGCACTTCAGAGTCTCACACCCAAGGAAATACTTTTTATTGCCCCTCTCCAACTGTAATGTAGTCATTGAGTAGGTATCTTAAGATTTCATGAATAAAAGTTATAGTAATAAAACAAATGAGCTTATGCCATAAGTACAAAAGTCTAAGCTATTAATAGGTAATTAAATCTTCCACATCTAATAGGGCACCTGAATATACCTGCCCCACCTTCAGAGTGGCATGCCTGATGTAAAGGCCTCTTTAGAGATCCCTTTCCCACTCAGAAGTCTTTTTCCCGTAGTACTTAACAGCAACAGGATATCAAATTTAGCTGTCTCCTTGCAGTAGGACTGCAAGGAGAGAAGTTACGATATATTTTGCAGAGTTCGCATGTAGAAATATTAAGGTATTTTAACAGTGTGAAGCAATGATGCCCTTTAAAGAATTGGGTTTGCAAATGGTAGATGCTCTGGACTTGGAGRGACAGGTACATCAAAAAGGTTGATTCAATGTCTGAATTTTCCTTTGGTTTCTAAACTAATACTTGCTTTAGTGCTAGATTATAATTTCCTCTTATTCTAAATTGTAAAATTAATCAATCACTCATTTTACTTCTAGACAGTCCTTAAAACATTGCTGTATGCTGTCTAAACATGTTCTCTCACTAGTGTTTCAGTCCACTATCCAGACTTTAGGATATTTCCCATGAAAATTAAGATTGGGAACATAAAAGGAGAATATTACTAATCATGCACAGTAACTACATCCTCATTTTTTCACCTTTTCACAGAATGGTTGAAGTTGAAAGGGACCTCTGGAGATCATTGAGTCCAACTCCCCAGCTCAAGCAGGGTCGCCTAGAGCACATTCACATGATTGCATCCGGGCAGATTTTGAATGTCTCCAGAGAAGGAGACTCCACCACGCCTCTGGGCAACCTGTTCCAGTGCTCTGTCACTCCCCTAGAAAAGTTATTCCTTGTATTGAGGTGGAACTTCCTGTGTTTCAGTTTGTGCTCATCACCGCTTGTCCTGTAAGCTTGGCACCACTGAAAAGAGTCCAGCCCCATCCTCTTGATACCCTACCTTCAGATACTTACAGACATCRATAAGATTCCCTCTTAGTCTTCTCTAGGCTAAACAGGCCCAGCTCTCACAGCGTTTCCTCATAGGAGACATACTCCAGCCCTCTGATCATCTTTGTAGCCCTCTGCTGGACTCTCTCCAGTAGCCCCATGTCTCTCTTGGACTGGGGAGCCCAGAACTGGATGCAGGACTCCAGATGAGGCCTCCCCAGGGCGGAGTAGAGGGGCAGGATCACCTCCCTCGACCTGCTGGCAACAGTCTTCCCAGTGCACCCCAGGATACCATTGGCCTTCCTGGCCACAAGGGCACACTGCTGGCTCATGGTTAGTTTGTTGTCCACCAAGACTCCCAGGTCCTTCTCTGCAGAGCTGCTTTCCAGCAGGTCAGACCCAGCCTGTACTGGTATATAGAGTTATTTCTCCATAGGTGCAAGACCCTGCACTTGGCATTGTTGAACTTCATGGTGTTCTTCTCCACCTGCTTTCTCCAGCCTGTGCAGATCTCCCTGAATGGCAGCACAACCTTCTGATGCCACTCCTCTCAGCTTGGTATCATCAGCATACTTGCTGAGGAGGCACTCTGTCCCCTCATYCAAGTCATTGATGAATAAATTGAACAGGATTGGCCCCAGTACTGAGCCCTGAGGGATACCGCTACCTAAAGGCCTCCAACCAGACTCTGCACCACTGACCACAGCTCCCTGGCCTTTCAGCCAGTTCTCAGTCCACTTCACTGTCCGCTCATCTAACCCACACTTCCTGTGAGGATGTTATGAGAGATAGTGCTGAAAGCCTTGATGAAGTCAAGGTACACAATGTCCACTGCTTTCCCCTCATCTACCCAGCCAGTCATTCTAGTATAGGCAGCTAGCAGATTGGTGAAGCAGGATTTCCCCTTGGTGAATCCATGCTGGCTACTCCTGATCACCTTCTTTTCCTCCATATGCATAGAGATGACATCCAGGATGAGCTGTTCCACCACCTTTGCAAGGATGGAGGTGAGGCTGACCGGTCTCTAGTTCCCTGGGTCCTCCTTCTTGCCCTTTTTGAAGACTGGAGTGACACTGGCTTTCTACCAGTCCTCAACCACCTCTTCTGTTCTCCATGACCTTTCAAAGATGATGGAGAGTGGCCTAGCAATAACATCTGCCAGCTCCCTCAGCACTTCTGGGTGCATCCCATCAGGGCCAATGGATTTGTGGATGTCAAGTTTCCCTAAATGATCTCTAACCCGATCCTCAACCAAGGGGAAGTCTTCCCTTTTACCAATCAAGCAATTTAATATGCACTTCCATATGTATTTAATAAGACAAAACAAAGACCACAAGCGAATAAAAGCTTTTGCATTTATACATACAGAAAGATATAAGCCCCAAGTCAGCAATACTTGGCCATAAAAGATCATTTTCCGTTTTCCCATAACATACTAAAACTTGGATAGAGTTGACATTCTCTTGGCATTCACACTTACTAATTCTTTAAAAGTAATTCAATTCTTCTTTTCCCCCATATCCTTAAAGAGGTACAACCATAACTTGGGATGTAATCTCAGTTTTACACCTTGAATCGCAGTGGATTGCTGCAAGAAATAAGAATTATATAAGATCTCCAGATTTCTGATTGAGCACTGGTTATAATAAGCACCATGTGTGAAAAGGTTTAAGAAATTGAGTTCTCATCAAAATTTGACCTGCAATATAATATAATTTTTGTAAATATATTACCTCTAGAAATTTTAACAGTAATACATCCAGTCTGAGGCACTACAAAGGTATGGGAAGTTAGCCTATAGATTGAGTCAGGCTGTAGGCTTTAACTGCTAAAGCCCTAGGAGGAGTTTAAAGAAGTCTGTACAGTAAAAATTGAACATAAAATTGTGGCAGCACTTAATTTTAATCATTTAATGCTGCATATGCATGGCTTTTTCATTTGTTTTATCTGGTAGACTAGGAAACATGCTGAAAGAAAACTTAAAACATAAAAACAGGATAATGCTTGTGAAGTACTACTGGAGCACCCTCTACTGGTGCTTAAGAAACTTGAAAGTTATTTTAGGTATAGCATTCAAGTCATTTGAGACTTTGGTGCTATATTCAAAAATAAAAATCTCCTGCAAGAGTCAGGTCATAAAAGACTAACACTAGGAAATGAGAGAAAAAAAAGAAAGCAAGTTCATATTACAAAAAGTCCTCTCAAAGAGCTATCAAAGGTATTTCAATAGTAGTAGGCAAGTTTTCCGTCAATTAATTTTCACAATTGGAAAGAAAAAAGAAGAAGAAATAGTGATAATTCAAATTTTTAATGAACTTCCACCTTCCAAATAGAAGGAAAATCAAAGAGACAAAAATATATAAACACACATGAAAATATTTTAAAATCAATGTATGTTGCAGAGATACAAAAAATCGCCAGTTACCTACACTGAATGGAGAGTTAAGAATTGCTAGGCACTGCAACACCAAAAATTCAGTAAAGGTTAGCTCAGTACCAGCTGCTCAGCCTACATTACAGACTATAAAAAGGTAACCTGGACTGCACTGAATCTCACAGATACCTCTTAACTTTAAATAGCTTGGTCTCCTCACTACAGTTCTAACTCATTACAAACTCAGGCAGTGTACCAGAAACAAGGAACAGATCAGCACTGGACACAGAGCTATACACAGAAGATCTGAACATAGTTCTAACTGGAAGGACTTACACAGCTTCAACTCAATGTCTTTGAGTCTGCTGTACTGCAAAGTCTCTAGTTAGGTACAGGGGGACTGTCTTCATGACAAGTCCAATTCTGACAGGCTAACTGGTTAGTTATTCTACATTAGTCTGGCTTCTGATTAATCAAATATAATTTTTGAATTTTTGGGGAGAAGTTCCAGGAAACTGATTTAAAAAAAAGTAGTATTGGTATGTTAGAATGTTAAGTAGTAGTGGAGTGATAAGAGTGAAAGTAGTAAATTCCAGTCACATAAATTTGGAAAAAAATGATCATTGCTTTATACAAGAGCTTTGTAAATCCATCCAGAACAAAACTGACATGCTACTTCAGAAGAATATCCGTACTAGGGAAGACTATAGAAGGAGGTCAAAATCAGCAGACTGGATTAATAAGACAAAAGAAGCTGTTCCTCCTACAATTTAGGGACATCTGCATTTATCCTTTGGTCTAAAAGGGAAGCTTGGGGCTTAYACTGAGCGTCATGGATATCAACAAATTATTAGCTTCACAACTCTTTACAAATCTCGTCTAACAGCATTCCTATTTCAGTGAGACAGCTGTAAATTCTTGTAAGAGTAGAGCCAAGGGATATCCAGTTTGATATTGACCTTCAGTCCTGCATGTGAATCATCTGGAATCTTGGAGGAGATTATGATGAATCAAGCTGACCATTCTCCGCAAATAGTGGTAACCAAGTGGTACCTTGGACAGAACAGCAGAAATTTCCTCATCTCTGGAAAAGATAAAATTACACATGAGTTTGAGAGGATATAGAACATTTAATTCACTATCCCTGCACTTTGAAACTTAAGTTATATGGAGTGGTCCTTTTCGCTGAACTCACCCAATATTCCCGATTTGGTTTTGGACAGTAAAAGGCAGTGAAGCAGATGGGTAGTTAGCAGACAAAGACAGGGTCAATTCAAACTTGGCAAAAGCTGCAGAAGTGGAGAACAAAAGCTTCACTCTGTATGAGAAATAAAAACAAACAAAACAAACAAACAAAAAAAAATCAATACAAAATGTTCAAATGTACTGCTAACCCCTTAGAATTAGGTTCCAGATGTGAAAACACATGATGTAACAGATGCAGCAACCTCACTAATTTCTAAAGAATTCCTACATAGCCTAAGACTAATTTTATAGATAAGCTTAAAAGTACCTTTCCACYCTGAATTAGAATACAAAACCACAACCTTCCTGACAGATTGTTTCATTCATAAATCACAGCAGAACTTTTAAAAACTAAAAATGGAGAATATAGACTAGTAATCAACAATGATTTGTGGTTAACATAAAACATACTGGAAGCAGGACTAATTCACTTTCGGTTCCATAATTCTAAGTTTGTTTCATAAATCAGGAAAATCAATTTGAAAATATTTCAAAGTTTTGTCTGTGATTCTCTACAGACACTTTTTGAAGGACTGGTGCAAATTATATATCAAGTTACTCACTTTGTGTCATTGATGTCTGTCTTTAGAAGATTAAATTTTCCACCCCATCTCTCCAGAAATTCAATCTCCTCTCCTAAGACCTTACAACGACTCACAACCAAGGAGATGTCATGAAGCACCTAAGTGGGCAATTAGAAAAGCAATCACACTGGAAATCAGGTCAGGAAACTTTATGACATTTGAAAATGCAGTTTATGCTGGAAAGTATACAAAAAATGTAGTTTACCTGCTATCTCAGTTTGAATGTGGAAATGAAATTGTACAAGCATAACAACAAAAACATTTGTTGGCCTAAGTTTCTCCCTCTAGCACTGTCAGCAGGGTACACAGGTATGCAAGAATGCCAACTTTGTTTTGCCAATTTAAACCACTAATTCTTTAGGGAGCAGGATGGTATTCAACTCAATTCTTTAGTTCTACTTGTACCAGTCACAAAAAATGATTAAAAAAAATCACTAAGGCAGGCAGACATCAATACAACAAGCAGTGAAGAAAACATAGTTTAGAATCAATGTTCATGTATAATCAAATTTTCTCAATGACTAGCAAAAGCATACTTAAATTACAGCTTTTAGGACTCTTGTCTTCTGGAACAGGTTCTTCCCCTCATATCTCAGAATATTTATTCATTTATAAAGCTGATTTTGGTTTGCATTGATGAAGCTTTCAACAAAATGTATTTTTCTTCTTCAACATCAGCCTTATTCTCTGTGACAGAAAAATCTCCCCACCTTTCCAAAGTGCTATAGGCTTTCCTAGAACATTACCTGGGGCAAGTAGTGTAGAGTGGGGCACCTTTCCTGCCAGCATCCCTGACTTTCAATAAATTGGAAGATGAGTCTTTGGACTAAACGTGAGGAAAGCGGGGCTTTTTCTTCTGTAACATAAAAAACGAATATGTGCTAGCAGTCTTTTCAAAACCAGACAGTAATGCACTGGCAGATAAAACACAAATCTACAGATATCATCCCAAGAACAGTTAACCAGAGGAGCTATTTTCAAGCTACTTGAGAAAAATCTTACCATCCAAGAGAGATTCAAAGCTCATGCTAACTATTTTTCTGCAGGGATTTTCACCAAAAACATCACCATCTGAGAAAAAGATAAATAAATAGCATTTAACAAGTAGTTATTTCCATACTTAGTTTTGGAACCCTTTCAATTATTCAAAGCCTCACAAGCTCTTCCTCTTCAGCAACAGGTAATAATGTATACATTTTGAAACATTTTGAATTTTATAGAAAGCACTGAAACCCATATCCTAAGTCCCAGTTGATCATATCTCTCAGTTTACAAGCTATAATTTTGTTCTATTTCCCGTTAGTGTCTTCATAGACTAAGAGCCTTTGTGTTTTTATTATGTAACTATTTAAACTTTCAAATTTGTAAAGCAAAAACTTACAAATTTTGCAACTTACCTATTGGTGATCCAAAGACTACTGTGAATTCAATAGAATCATAAAGAAAAGTAAAGATGGCCTGCTGATCACTCCATTCACTAATCTCCCATTCAGTGAAGCTAAAAAGGGGGAAAAAAAGAAAAAAAAAAGGAAAAAAAGAAAAAAAAAAGCTAAGTTTCAACCAACCAACCAAAATTAACTGAAAGATGAAGGTGAGTATTAAGTACATTTACAATTATTACATAATATACCAACTATCCTCTCATTTCCCAATGGAACATAAAAACTGTGGAAAATATAAACATAAAACTGTGGGAAGACCTGAAATCCATCTTCTTAAAATGTTCATTTTGGAATGGGAAGATAGTTGAATGTAGAAAGACTATATATACGAGTATCATTACAAAATCCTTAATTAAAGTGTGTCACATTGAAGTTCACTGAATCTTTATTGCTCATCCTGGGCATCCAAAGATGTGCCAAATTAAATAAAAAGTAAAAACAAAATAAAAATGTTAATATACAAATATGAGGACTCAGAACAACAACAACAACAAAAAAACTAGATAGCTAAGGTCCTTCTCTTACTTGTATGCCTCCAGGAGTTCCTGGTAGCTTTTTTCTTTCTTCTGTAGATGGTTTATCTCAGCAAGCACTTGCTCATTCTGAGTCTCCAGATCTGACAGATCTCTGCAAAGATATAATAATTACATCAGGTGCTCCTGAGAAAGCAAAGCACACTGATTAAAAAAGAAAAAGAAATCTCTAGAACCTGAATATGCAGTGATTTTTTAAAGCTCCTTAGATCCTCTTTAGGTATTACCTTTGAAGTTCCTCTTCTTGGGCTCTGAGGGTTTTCAATTCTAAGAATAAATAAATAAATAAATAAAATACTATGACAGACCAGAGCAGCAGAGAAAATCCTAACTTGCTATGCTGTCGTTGATCTTAACAACATGAAAGAACCCAACTTGATGGCTGTTAATCTTACTTGGATATAGATATGTGATCAACAAAGGTTAGTAATCGTTGAACAGTCTAAATGCTGGGTGTGTGCCAGCACACACTCTTCAAGTTACYCTGTTCCAGGTTCTAAATTCTATTTCTCTCAGGGGTGGGGGGTGGGGGATATGATTCCTTTTCATACTTTAATGTCTGTGTGCTTTGCTGTACCCAATGAGATTTTTGTATTCATATCAAACTTAAAGATGGGGGGTGGGGGGGAAGCAGTGTGGAGCATCATCATCTCTGAAATTTCTAAACAAAATGTAGTTCAGCAGGTACCATTACCTTCCTCTAAATTTCTCCCTTCGGACTCCCATTCTGCCATTTCATCATTGCAGTCTGCTTCACATTCTTCCCAGCCAGAATCTGTAGTAAAAAAATGTCAGAACTCCCAGATCTAATATTTAGATTCCATTTTGTTTGTCTCTGGGTTCTGTAATAGTCAGAATTTGAAAATAAGCTAAGGAAAAAAAATGTAAAAGAAGCCAAGAAGGGTATCTATCAAAAACCTCAGAAATTCTAGCACTAATAATTACTAGAATTCATTTTATTATACAGTTTCAAAGCTGATAAGTGGAAATCAAATTGCACTGTAAGGCATCAAATTTAAATTCATTAGAAACAAAAGAAAAAATACACAGGGCATCGCTATGCTGTAGTCCCAGGTATTGCCTATAAACTTGCATGAACATAGCTGAACAAGTTTGAATCACCCAGCTTTGATACTGAAAACAGTACAGTCCAAGAGCACAATGCTTAGCCTTGACTCTCTGCCAGGGTCACTGGCAGGTTTTGCAGCTGTTTCAAACTGTGTGCTGTCACAGCAGCTGCACTAGCAGATTTAGCCAACGTGGTTACATGTTCATAGACTACAATTACAATTCTATATTTCACTCAGCACAGATATACTCCTAATCTTTGCATGGTTTGTAAGAAATTCCCATAAGACATGTCAGCAGTCATGAATGAAGCTGATTAAGCCCAACAGATTACTTGTAACACAAGAATTTTAAAATTCCAAGCAACTACCAAACACAGGATCTTGAAGTGATCATTTAAACTTCAGCTCTACAGAAAAATAAAGGGACTAGTTGAGAAAGCAGCATATCAGTCACTGGTTTGGAAATACTTACCTGCTTCCAGAGCAGCAAGACAGCTCTCTGCCTCCTTGAGAATTTCATCCATTTTTGCTATTCTTGACTGTAGTTTCTCCCATTGTTCCTGAGATGCAAAAATTGGACTCTTTTGCAATGTGTTTTTACACATCTCAATGGCATTTTTTAAAAAAAGCTGCACATCATCTGGGACCACCTCATGAATCTTTGCTCGCTAAGAGACTAATTAAAGGAGTTGATGCAATCTGTCATTAGAATGAAGAGGCAGACTGACAGACATTAAGGCAGTAACATAAGAAAGTAATAGGAAAGCACAGGATGTTTATCTTCCCTCTTTTATTACAAAGGGATGAGATGTAGTTAAATACATTTCTCAAGCTTTTAGCACATACAAATTCCTATCACCTACCCCAATGCATTATTCTACAGTCCCTTGTTAGTTACTAATACACATTACTACAGTTTAAAGAGATTGCTTCTTATAGCATTTCCAGTAACACTCCTTTTTCTCCTCCTCTGTAACTTCACTTGACAAAACCCTTAGGTAGAAGGTTCCTATAGCATAAGTGCAAGAAAAGAGTCATTGTCCCAATGTTTTACATTTTTGCGTATAAATAAAAGGGAAACACATTTAATAAGAAGGAAACTGTCAAGAGAATCTACACATACATAATGCTTCTGAACTTGATGGTCCTAGTTTATACTCTATTAAACATGGATGAAATAYGGTAGAAATTATTCTTAAAAACCTAACCCTCTACTGTCACCTGGCACATTACCTGTGAGCTCTGCAACAATTTGCTATACAATGTCACTTTTCCATTGTGAGCCAGGATTTTACTTTCCTTTGTGAAATAGGATTTCATTTTGTTCAATTCTGTTCCAAAGCTCTTCAGCTGTAATGAGTGGAAAATACAGAATAGAAAGCAAACAAGAATGTGAATCAAAGTGTTCAATCAACCTTTTAGACTATTGTTCCCTTCTCTGCCACTACTCCTCCTGCCCCCATGTCCCATTTCTCCAGTAGCAGAATTACATGACAGTTGCAAGTGAAATAAAATTGCAATTTGGACAATCTCTAATAAGTCAAATACAGTCAACTACTAAAGCAATAGATTTTCTTAGCGAAGATCCAACAGGATGAATTCCCTTTATTAAAATAGAGTGTGGCACAGAGAAACAGCACCAGATTTTAACAGTTCAAACAACTAAAGATGCTTTCACCATAAGACAGAGCAGCTTCATTATGTCAGATGTCTCTCATCCCAGTTATTCAAGACATTCAAAAGACTCTCTCCATTACAGTTAAGGAGGCTCACTGAAATGCTTACAAAAGTCCAGACACTAACCAAACCATGTGAAATAAACTGAAAAAAAGTCACCTGTCTTTACAGAACATAGCTATGTATTAGGTCATTCAATTTTTTTTCTGACAATCATCAATTCGGAGGCTGCAGAGGAAGATACAAAAACCTTTTTTCTAGATTATTTTAGATCTGTCCATTTCTAATACGTAGTACCATTCTAATTTGAATACGTAGACATCTGTTTCATAATCGTTCAAATTTTTTATCCTTAGCCAAGGGTTCTGGGTGCTTTTATTGTTCATAACTACATTCTTCCTGAATCCAATTAATATCCCAGTCTCAGTGATATCCTGTAACACAAAGGTCTGCCATCTAATTTTGAACTATGAAAATTAATATCTTTTAACAATTTTGACTTTTTATTTTCATTGAATGGGCCTTTATTCTTGCAATTAAATCCAAAGAGAACAAAATTTTTTGATTTACCTTCGCAATAATGTTTAGGATATTTTTACAATGTTTCTTGGTTTTAGATGCAAATGTTTTTTGGAGTGCTTTCTTGTGCCAGTTAGCATTCTTCTTTAAATACCCTCTGGTATCATCACCTTCTGTTCTGGTATGTAGCATCATTGTTGAACCTCAA
Source organism: Rhea americana (assembly GCF_003343005.1). Lineage (NCBI taxonomy): Eukaryota > Metazoa > Chordata > Aves > Rheiformes > Rheidae > Rhea > Rhea americana. The sequence continues at coordinate 1,066,248 of NW_028186376.1, read as the reverse complement.
ATTCTACATGCAGAGCAGCTTTATGTAATGACCTGTATTTTCTGTTCATTATATGTCTTACAATGTTGCATACCTTTCTGAATTAAGAAATTCAAGTTTCAGTTAATGGACAATTCTGCTCCAATGATGAATGTAAGAGTAAGAGTAGCTCTTTTTTTTTTTTTCTTCCCTTGCAATATTGCATTGGTTGCCTAGGGCCCTCTGAAGTTCCTCTCCTCTTCTCTGCCCCCAACTAAATTAAATAGTCAATTTCAAGTTTTTCTATTTTATAGCAACATATTCCCTCTACTATGTTAGAAAGGGCGCACGTCCCTTCACTCAAATCTTCTGCTATATTAGAAAGTAATACTTTATTCTAGTTCTCATGGAGGTCTTTCATCCACAAAATACTTTGCCTTCGTTTCCTAACTGCCTGCTGTTAGTCAGTGACCATTCTGGTTCTTATTTTATCTGAATGCCTAAATTAACTTTACTTCATTATGTAAAAGGCAATATTATCTCTTCATACGATATTACCTCTTCATCAGAGCAGGTTCTCATCACTTCCCACAGACTCTTATTCACATTCACCAGGAGTTGATCCTGAACACTTGCATAAGGTTTTAATCTAGGAAGTGGAAAAAAAGGGGGGGAGGGGAGGGGGAGAGAAGAAAGAAAAAGAGAGAAAAAAAAGCTTGTTGCAACTGCACTATACACATAAATAAGCACATTGGTATTTGTACACCTTGTTCCCCTGTTCTAATTAAAACATGGAAATATAAATATTTTTATTTAGTAGGCTGTTACATCTTAGAGAGACCCTCAAAAGTCTTGATTATATGGGGGCTATGCTTGTTAAAATGCAGTGCATGATGTAATGTTCCTTCTATAGTCCTTTTGCTAAGGGTAGCTCTGAACACAAAGTGGAGGGTTAAAAGGATGACAAAATAGAAAACGAGTGTAGTAAGATTTTTTTCCAGCCCCATTTCTATTGATTTTGCATTTTATCATAAATTTTGATTTAGCACTTAAATTGTAGCAGGCATAAGGAACCAGACTAGAAGTATCCCCAGATAAGAAAATAAATCATGAAAACTGTTTCAATCTAATAAATAATAAAAAATTAGAGCAAACAACAGACTAATTTATGATTCTGCTTCCTATATTTGATCATTTTTTGATCAAATAAAAGTTTAACTCATCTGATGTGCAACTGAAAGATAATAAAAGATTAATTATTTGAGGAAAATTGAACTTTAATTATCTCCATGAAAAAAACAACTCTTAAAGATTTTATCCAGTGTCATATAACTACATAACAAACTGTGTGCTAGCATTAAGGAGGTTACCTATCATTCTCTGTTTTTCCCCATATATAATGTATTAACTTTCTTCAGGCCATTCTTCATGCAACCTGAGCTGAAAAAAAAAATTACTAATATATCTAGTGAATGAAAAAAAAATAGACTTACTCATCTATCATCTGAGAAAGGACCTGGCAATCTTCTTCATAAATACGCAGCTTGGGGCGATATATATATTGGCTAAAAATTAGGTCTTCTGGAGTAGGTGGTGTGCTCACTGCATACTGGGGGAAAACAAAGAAGGATAAAATAGGAGGAGGAGAAGAAAGAGAGAAAAAGAAAGATGCATACTTTTCAGAAACACAAGCTTCCAATCATTTATGCACAGAAGCCAGCAAGAAACTTGGAATTTTTATTGTGCAGAACAGAAAAAAATAATGGAGGCAGTTTGACCTATTGAAACCATTTTCTTCATTTTAGATTTGTCTCATTTCAATGAGTCAAGTAATAACATAGCCTTAGATAATTCATTTCACTTTTATGCCTCATGTTTCCTCACATTTAGATGTGGCCTTCTTGCTGGGACATATGCCTCATCACTATTGCTCAAAAAACTAAATTGAGTGTGATTTATTTTCTAAAATGGAGACCTAAGAAATATGTGCACGTTATCCAGCTAACAAGAATGCTCTAGAATAGAAGAAGATACTTTCATTAGCTATCTTTTTATCAGCTTTTATTCTTTTATATCAGAATTTTAAAGAATTTAAAAATAGACTTTTCACATGAAGAAAGTCAACTCATCTGATCCCCACAGTCTCTGTCTCCCCTTAGCTTTTTAACCTTTCTCTTTACACCTTGACATGGAACAAGTAATGCTCTTCCCAAGAAGACAGAAGACCATATCTTAAAGACCTCACAACCACAGTGCAGTGAGCATAGCTTGCTTTGGAGGCATATTCACCATTAATAACAGTTTGGTCCATAACTTAAGAACTTTTGATTTCCTTGTTCTTGCTAAGCTGACTCACAAATATTTGCTTCAGTCAGCAATGAAGGAAATGAACAAGGGCAGCACACAATACTATACACATCAAATCCATCCTCAGCTCCGTGCATTGGCTTTCTGAGCACTAGCAAAACAAGGTCCACAGTTTCAGGCCTTACTTTCAATCCAAGAAGATATCTAAACTTCTAACCCAAATATTCCACTGACACCTTTACCCCAACAACATGATACGTTACCAGAATACGACTTAGTTATACCGGAGCCAGTTTTCTAAGGAGTTAATCTGAAGCACTAGAATAAACTTCACAGATAGAAAATTGTCACARATAAACCACTAACCATGGGAAAGTTATGTTCTTAGCCATGTCTTTTCATACACAGTAACTATTTTACTATTACACTTGTAACATAGAAACATACTGAAAATCCCTACCAAAAGATTAAGTCATACCATGCATTYGTTCTTCTCAGAGAAGGAAGAACAAACATCATTAGGACCTATTTAACATTGAACACACTACTGGAAAGTTTTCCAGTACTGTAGAATAACTATTGCCATAGAAGAACCTGACAAACTACTTCTAAATTATGCAGGCACTGCTTAGTTTTTTCCACTTTCCAGGATAGCTTATCTACAGTCCCTGGTACACCATTTGCTGTGCCAGCAGTGATTGTACTAAGTAGCAGGAAATTGAAATATTTGAGATAATTTCCCATATACTTTAGTAAATAAATGCTAAGCATTGCTGTTTCACAAATCAAATATTCTCTATTCGTAAAACTTGAAAGTTTTCCACCCCAGTATAACACCCATGTGTGGAAAACAAAACAGCTAATTCACTTTATTACATAATCTTTTAAGGAATGCTATTTGGGAAAACCAGATGGATTAGAGAGAACAATTCCAGCACCCAGTTAGAAATTCAACTGGCTGCACAAATGTGTACAAATAAGCTCTCTGAAGACTAGCATTTCAGACATGCTTACAGGAGAAGGAAAAAAAAGGTACCTTTACTCAAAACAAATACTGGCATAATAACTGTAAAATGTAAAAATCAAGTTGATAGGAAACATACTAGCTATTAAAATAGTGTCCTAGGGCAGTTTTCTTCTCAAATTGGAGGAAAAATAAAAGAATGTCTTTTAGCAATTTTTGAAAGTAAAAGTGTTACAACTCAAGTCTGTGCAAAAATTCGTACTTTGAATACTTTCAAATTTGCAGTAAAACATACAGGTTATAATGCCTATCCAAAGTCAAGGAGAGACTAAAAAAAAAATCCCACCACTCCTCCTCCACCACCCCCCCAAAAAAAACCCCAACCCCCCCCCCCCCCCCCCAAAAAACCCAACTTCTGTAACTTGTTACTTGTTTAAGAATTTGCATAGCAAAATTGATTGTCCCTGAAAATTCTTCTACCACACTGCTGGAAGTGACATGGAAAGCCTAAACCAGATACGGTAATAGGGAAGTCTTAATTGGAGTTGCTGGAAGAAATACTGGAAAGCTGATACGCTCTAAAATTAAGCACAGTTCTTTAGATTTGGACAGTTTTTCCCAATACTTCCTCTTCCTCCTCACCATGAAAAATGGGAGAACTTAAATCCAGGTATAGAGTAAACTTAGCTTGAAGAAAGAGTCCTTTTAATTGTGTGCAGACTGAAGCAATCCAGATGCTAAATGAACAAAACCATGTTACAACTAAAAGTAAGTAAAGTTTTTGCGCAGATCTCAACATTCTTTTAGATACCATGGAGCAAAAGAGCTATCAGAGCTAAGTGTGGTAAGAAGTACCAGAACTACTAAGGTAAAAAGGAAAACAAATCCCTTCTTGTCTTTGCCAGTTATAGCTGTTACACTGTGAAGAACAGAACTCAAAAGTTACTGTTTTAACAAGAACAACATGAATATAAACCTTACATTCCATTTACAGAATAGGAATGGGATAAGTTATGGGTAAGGGGTTAAAGACAGCCTTAAGACAGATTTATATAAGAAATTCTGCTTTAAGAATTAAGCTGCATGAGATAGATCAATAAAAGGCATCCCTCTGTCCCAAAACTACCTCTTAAGACAATTTCAACCTTCACTTCAGAATCACCTCTTGCCCTGTTTTCAGGATCATTTCAAAGTAAAAAAGATTACTGTCTTATGCAGCATCAAGTTACTACCATCATGTTACTTGTCTGCATGCAGAAAAAAGTTGTTCCTATGCCTGCAAGAATTTAATGGAAACTCAGGCAAAGCAGTCGTAAGAGGTAGGAATAAAGAGCACAGTAACATGATGGTAAAGCACTTATAAAGAAGACTGTAGAACACGGAATAGAAGTGTAGGGTAGCATTTCAGAATTCCAACTTTAGCGGCTGATGGTAACAGTAAGAAGATAAAGTGAAGGACTGAGTTTCCAATTGCCACACTTAAAACAATCTCAAAAAACCCAAGACTTATTCTTGTATAAATATATAGGGCAAACATGAATATGAGGTACTTCATAAAGATTGAATGAAATCTGTTCCATTTTTCAATAGTGAGGAGGTAAAAAAAAAACACATCAAATGTGAAGAGCAGAGATAAAAGAGGAAGCATTTGGTTGTTTAACAGGTTTGCTAAGGTGGTACTGATTTCTCTCTTGACTAATTTAATGGTCTTTAATCCAGATCAATTAAAAAACAATAAAATAACATAAAGAGGAATAAAATTTAAGGTCAACGGTATTATGCATTTCAGAGGACAGATACTCACATTGACTGGAAGATGGCTCTGCCGGGGCTTCTGAATTGGAATATGGACTTGAAGAAGTGTAAAAAACTCCCCAACTGTGATAACACCATTCTGTAATTTCTGCAAAAGTCAGTACAAATATAAATACATTCTTTAAACAAGAATGCTTACTTGCATACACTCATACAAATATTGTTCCTGTTATGACAAGAAGTTAGTATCTTTCAGCTATTTACATACCTCCCATAAATTATCTTCGCAAATACTATCTGTGAGAAGCTGGGATTCCATCTGACTGCTTCGCTGAACTAGACAGAAAGGATATTGCTGTAGTTAGAAATATTTATATGGAAATACAAACATAAGCTCACTTGCCTGGGAAAAACAGCAATTTTAACGTAGMATTTGACCTTTATGTCTGTTTCTGGTGCTGAACAAAGTTACTGAGGGAACAACTACTTGGGATTCACTTGTCAAATAAGAAGGACTAGATCAAAAATGTAATGCTGGAATATAAATTTGTGTCAGATTAGTAATGAAATAAGAGTTCACTTTTCTAAGAATGAAAAGCCACGATTAATAAACTAAACAATAATAAATCTGAGAAATAGACTCCAACCAATTCACGTAAGGCATCTTAGGTAGACAGAGACCAAACAGCAGCTGAGCTGCCAGAACCCTTCAAGGTAAAAACAAGGCTTTCAGGTTCTGAGCCACCAAGAGCTAGTTTTTCATTAAAAGGAAAAAAAATCCAGCCTCCACTGGGTAAGATGGAAGTTTCCATGGCTGCAGGAGCAAAATTGAAAATGGTTTTGTAAAACCATTGTAAAATGGAGATGAGATATCATTGACCAGGTGAGTGGCAGAATTCTGCCTCACTGTGAGGTATCAGCTAACTGGCAAGAGCTAAAACATGCAAGCTGAATCCACTTAAAGCCAGATGGATGCCCCTGCAGTGTACTCTCAGGACTCTTTCTAAGAACACAGTATTGATATTTGGATATATGTGGACTGATTCTGCATGGAACCAGCTTAAGATCATCCCTGGACCACTACAGTTTGAACTGGGGCTTTAACTGTTCTAAAGTATCTAAATTGCCTCCCCCCCACCCTTTGCAAACAAAGCTGTACTTCAGTTCTGCTACTTACTTTTYCCCCATCTCAGCTTTCCTAGAGCAGTTTGGCTTCTTGCACAGCCAGAATGTAAAAGCATGTGAACTAGCTGGGCAGGAAGCCAGGACACTATATATAGTTAAGTCTGACAAAAAAAATTATTCCACAGTAGCACAACAGTGTTARCTTTCCCAGATGAAATACATGCTACAAGGAGGCTCTGACTTGAATAAACCAAAAGAACTGAAGAGTTTTGAGGCAATTACTATGAATAAGTCTTACTAGTTAATTCTGTGTCAGCCTTAACAGAATCCAGAGAGCTGCTGGTGTTGGCCTGAGTGCAATCAGGGCTTTTAGCTGATTGATTTGGAGGATCTTCACCCTCATGAATTTCTACTTGGCTTTTAGAGACAGTGCCAGAGGTAACCTAAAATTAAGCAAGTTAAAAAACACCAAAACAAAAATAAATTGGCATGGTTATATAAAAAATACCAGAATACCAACAGTAGTTTATACAGTTGTTTTTTGATTTTTAGAATTATTTCATTTTTAGCATTTAACATTTAAATCAGCATGACAAACCAGCATATGGCTACTCAAGCCATTTCTTAACCTGACTTACAGGAAGTGAAGCTTCAGAATCCTCCACTTCTCAATCAGAGCAGTAGCCATCACAGCACATTTTCCCAGCTTTTGGAACTTGAATTTTGATCAACATCAGTAGAAACTTTATTTTTAAAGCTAGATTAATTATCCAAACTTGCACAGATTTTCTTGTTCCCGTGGCTATTTGTGCCACCTATAATAAGTCTAGTTTAAACTAAACTAAATATCTGTATTTGGACTTTAAATAATTGTTTATGGTCGTTCTCACTCCTTATACCTAAGCAATAATTAGCAAACAGTTCAGAAGACTATGAATATTTATTCCTGATTTACAGGGTACTATGGAGAAAATAATGTAAAATTAATATATCCCTTATTCTGCCCATTTTTAATGGTTCAGGAAATTTTCATACATTCGTGTAGTTCTTTCATTTTGTGATGGCAAAACAAGAGAAATATTGAGGAAGACATAACAAACAGATGGTTAAGACAAACAAGACAACCTATCCATGTGTGCATTGAATGTAAGTGTGCACCCCAAAATTTAAACAGAAGTCCTATCACTACCTCCTGATAATAAGGCATTAGGCTCACCTGCAAGTCTTGGGAGGCCTCACCATCCAAACATTCATCCTTTTTGAGCTTCTTTAGCTGTGGAAGATACTTTTCATCGTGTTCCAAAACTCTTTTTGGACTGTTACAGGCTTTTGTCTTTTCAGATTGAGTCCTTTCACTGTGAGAGATTTCTTTGTTTATCTCATTACAGTCTCCTTCCAGTTCAGAGCTTACAGATTCATTTGAATCCATTTCCTCTGGGCAGAGAGGAAGAAATTCTTCTGCTATAAACTGAGAAAGGCTTAGGTTCTGCCCACTAGAATTGTTGTCATCTGGGGTTTCACTGTTGTCTGGGCCTACTTCTGAAACTGGTGCTTCTGCTTTGCCTGAAGATTTTGCATTTATGTCTTGCACACTAGAAACAGAAAGATTCCTTCTTTTTGGTAATTTAGGCAGAAAGATACCTAGAGGGACTTTTATTCCTTGGTATTTATCCTTAAGGGCCATGCCTAAGTTTGCATGTAAGGGAGCAGCTCCAGGTTCAAGACACATGTTCTGCTCTTCAGCAGTACTTTTTCCTAACCTCAGAGTATCCTCTGACTGAGCTGATAATTTAGGCCAGTGGTTAATAGAAGTAGTTTCAGGAACACAGACAACTGCAGATTTCCTTCTAATATTTTTCAGTTTTGAACAAACATTTAAAATACCTGATAATTCAGGTGCAAGAGTGGGATCTATTTGATCTCTTGGAATGTCACTGACCGAAAGTTGCCTGGTTTGTTCAGAGTTTATTTGGAAGTCTTTTAGAAGTTTCTCCTCTTCAGGTGATAGCCCCTCATTTTCATTTGCTTTGTTGTTAGAAACTGGAACAATTCTTGATCCATCCATGGCTAAATCTGCAGCTAGATATTCATGTCTAGACGAATCATCTTTCAAAACTCTGTTTCCTTGAGTATTAAGTGCATCAGGAGCACTCTTCAAAAAATCTGACTGCTGGATGGAACATGAAACATGAGATACCAGATCTCTACTTCCTTCACTGCAATCCATGACACCATTACCTGGAAGCTTGAAAGACACACTCTTTGATTTCAGTTTTTCTAGATGTACTAGATCTTGATCATTTATAGAAACAGAATTATCCATGGGACAGTCAAGACTTTGCGGTGCATGGACATCCAAAGCATCTTCTGGAAGCGAGATAGTACAAACAGAATCTGGTATTGCATCACTGTGGCCTTTAATATTTTCTTTTTCACTAGGAAATATGGAAGCTGATGAAGCGGAACAGTCAGGCTTATCCTTAGATTTTATATGATAGTCACTATTCAAGTCTTTTGTACAAGGGGAAGACATTCCATCTCTGCAAGAGGCTAACGATGCACTATGCAAATCTGGTTGCTGAGTGCTTTTGCATGACACTTCTTGGTTCTCAGATTCTTTAATATTTTTATGAGATGCAGTTATTTCAGTATCCCTTTGGCTGTGCGTAAGCACAACGGTCTTATCAGCAGGAACTGAAGAAGTGGCCGGAATGGACCATCTCTCCTGTAGATCAATGTCATCACTTAATACAGCTGTATGAGTTTTAGGGATCTCCATATCCTCAGGCAAAGTAAAGATAACTGTTTTGCTATTTGAAACAGCATCCTGTACAACCTGCTTCGCTAGGTTTAATCTGTCCTGATGTAAGACTCCTTCAATACTGTTATCAACAGTCATTTCCATGTCATTCTGGTTACTTGTAAACATAATTGTTTTATCAATGGAAGTTAAAGGAACAGACTGATTGTGCTGCCTACCTTGCAGAGAAATTTTCTGTAAAGCTGCATTATGAGTTTTAGTGATTTCCATATCATCCATAACAAACATAGTAGCTTTGCTATTTGAAAGAGTCTTCTGTCCAATCTCCTTATTCAAGTTCAGTTTATCATCACACAGAACATCTGGGATAATTTTATCAGCAGAACAAGACTCTGTCATTTCTATGTCAGCCTGGTTACTTGTGAACATAACTGTTTTATCAGGATGGAATGAAAACAGGGGGAAATGTGCTACCTTATCTCGTGAGACAATTTCGTGGCCTATTTCAGCTGTATGGTTCTGTATGAGCTCCATGTCATTCTTCTCATCACTCAGTGAAAATAAAATAGTCTTTTCACCTGTTGCTCCCTTCAAGCTTTTTCTTCCAGTCCTATTAGCTATGTTTAGCATTCCTTGAGATGCAGCCTTTTCCATAGATTTATCAATTACAACAGTATCAAGTCTAGCTATTTCCATATCATCACTGTACGTAAAAATGCAAGTTTTATCTTCAGRAATCAAGGTTATGTCACTGTTTGAGGTTTTAGGCTGTAAAATTATTTTATTGTCTGCTGCAACTGTATGACTTCTAGTGATGTCCATATCAGCATCATCTGATAATATAATAGTTTTTTCACCCAAACGAGACAAATGCTGTGAGCCAGTCACGGTTAATATTTTTTTGACAGATACCAAGGAGTACATGTTGTATTCAGACTGCTCCTGACTATCTGCATTTATCATGTCCTCTTTTTTTAAGGACAATGTTTCATTTTCATCTGGAATCACATGTCTGGATACTGCTTTTCTTTCTGGTAGAACATTATCAATGCTTTGATCAAGAACCCTTACTGAACTGTTTTCAGTCAAGTCCATGTTTTCACCAGAGGAAAATACAGCTGATTTTTCCCAAAACAAAGGCAACTGGGAATTTCCCTTAGATGGTTCAGTTGTATTGGCCAGTACTGGCTCTTCAGTACATGTCAAGTGCAGCCTATCAACTGATTGAGGACTTTTAAAATCTTCTTTTGAAGAAACTGTTTTACTGGTTGAAAAATCTCTCAGAGAATCTACTTCATTTGGCAGTATTTTATTTACTCCCTGCATAGTATTGGCTTTCTCTTGCCTGTCAGAGTTTTCATAATTTGTATTCATTCCTAATATTTTTCCGAGTTGTTCATTTCCTCTAATTCCAGATGGAAGAGGCTCATTACTGGAAATAAAAGAATCATTTGGAGCAAAAGGAACAACATGTGGTTTGCTTGAATTCATTTCAAAGTTCTCAGATTCTGTTGCTGCAGTCTGACTTCTATCTACATTAGAACCACCAGAGAAAAAGGTCTTGGTTTGCAGCTGTTTAGATACTACATTACTTTGATTATGATTATTCTCATAGTCTAGCACTGTATTAACAGGAGCAACATCAAGGGCAGCAGTATGAGTTTCTGTTATGTCCATGTTTTGATCATCTGAAAGTATGGCTGTTTTGTCACTTGTGCAGGGAAGTGAAGCATTCAAATAAGTTTTTTGGAAAGACTGAGATACATTAAGGTTTGGCCTTTGCAGAGACACGAATGTAAAGCTGTTAGCAGCAACATTCTTGGGGACTTYCTTCTTTTGCTCTTGTAATGAACATACATTCTTTGCACTAGAACTCAGACCATTTGCCTGAAAGTTTGTTTTTCCAAGCTTCTTATTGACTACTGTCACCTCAAAATCTTTAGAATTCGTTTCTGCAGAATGGCAACTTTTAAAATCACTATCCATCCTCTCAAGATTTTCCTTGTCCATATCTAAAGAACTTGCAATGTCACTGACATTTTTGTTCTCATCTTTACTTGGAATTCTTTTACAATGCATTTGCTTTGCATCCGCTGTTATCCCAGTGCTTTGATCATCGATAACAGCCTGGCATTTAGTTATTTCCATTTCTTCCTGGTCATTTAAATTGGGAGAGGTAGATCTGCTAACAAGACAGTGAGGTTTGCAGGCAACAGAGGTGGACGTATCAGCAGGAAATACATTTTCTATGTTCTCTCTTTCAACCTTGACAACACAGTTTTTAGTCAAGTCCATATATTCTCCTGAAAATATTATCGTCTTCTCACCTGGCAAAGAAGCAAGTAGAGAGTTTGCTAGTCTGTGCTGAAGTCTACTCTTACAAATACCATTAGAAACTGAATTTGCATGTGAATCAAAATCAACACTCATAGAAGCATTCCTGTGATCTTGGGTCACTTTTTCAGTTCTTCCATCTGAGACAGAAGATAGTACAAGTGCACTGTTTTTATATGACATAGAAGATCGATTATCTGAAGATACTAGACTTTTTGTAATGCCCCTATCATTATCATGAGTTGGATGTAAGTTTTCTGCTAGTGAAGAGTTTGTATTAAGTGTTTTTTCAATAGCTTTACTACACAAACTGCCAGTTTCCTCAGAACTCTCATTATCAATTACACCCGTATAATTCCCAGTGRTTTCCATGTCATCACACATGCTAAACCCAACAGTTTTATTACCTTGAAAGGCAGTATCAGAAGAAATAGATCCTGGAATCACAGACATTGTTCTGGCCTGTTGTTCAACAGTTTGCAGCGCTGTATGATCTAGCCTGTTTTCAACATTTACCATTTTCTTGTCTGTACAAAGTTGGGGGTTCTCCTGAACAATTAATTGCCAACTAGATGCTCTCTTTAATACAGAATTATCATCTGATTCTGTGCCTGGAAAATCCTTTTTGAAGTTTAGACTTTGATTTTCAACACTGGAGAAGGGAAAAGACATTTTTGCAGTATGACTAATGGTCATATCCATACCATCATCTACAAATGCCTCAGTAACATCTGCACACACCAGTTGCTCTGGTGGAGCCTCACAAATACCAGATAACATAGTCTTAACATCAGATGCCTGACATTTTGTAATTTCCATCCCATCATCTTGTCCTCTGAAGATTTTTGTTACATTGCAGGTGGCCTCTGGTTCATGGGAATATCCATATCTTACTGATGATCTTGTCATGTCTTCCAAAACTTGTGAAGAAACAAAAAAAAGGTTCTCTTTTTCAGGTCCTTCAGTAGGATTAAGCACCTTTCCATTTGACTTCAAGCTCATCATAAATTCATTGAAATTTATCTTCTTCACTGTTGTAGCATCTGGTTTCTCTTCAGAAGATGGGCATGAATGATTTGTAGGATCGCAGAAAAGATGAAATTCTTTGTTCTTTTCTGAYTTTCCATTGTTAGACTTTAAACTAGCCAGAAATGCTGTGATATCTATCTTCTCAGCTTTGTCAGCCTGACTGTTTTTCAGATCATGTGTAATCACTGCAGTGTGACTAGTTGTCATATCCATTTGATTTTCATCTGAAAAGATAACTGTTGTGTCATGCCCATTTGTTCTTTGAATGATGTTGTCTGCATCGTGCCACTAAAAAAAAAAAAAAGACGAAAAATGACAGTTACTGACACTTATCACAAGCAGATACAATAGTATATTCCATTTAAAACAAAGGTCAACTACTGTAGCCCTAAAGTTACAGCTCTATCTTCTTTGAGGAAAAGAAAAACATACGGCTTTGATTCCTCCTGGACAAGCAATAGTAAACACATTCAAGGAAAGAGGGAAGATTTAATTACAGCACATTGTATTTAAATGGGATATTTTTCTAAAAAAAAGAATTTGCCTCAGTTTTACTGTTAGGCAAAGACTTACGTCCAGACATATCTTCAAAAGCATGTATCTGGACCACTCAATCTTATGAATCAGTATTTTCCATTCTTCTATAATGTGGTTTGTGCCTTTTCTTCCTCACTGCTGGAGAAAATCCTGCTTAATTTAAAATGCATGCTATCCAGAGTAGCAATGCAAGATGG